>NW_022881516.1:0-24155 GCF_004382145.1 Drosophila mauritiana
CGATTTTCAAAACAACATAAGAAACTTATTTTAGAAATATAACGAATTATTTAGATACGAACCTCTTATTCTTTGGTCCTTGATTTACGACATCCTTTGTTCTGATTTTACATCAGCGCAGTTCCTGAAACTACATCGCAGGTCATCTAGCTTATTGGCTCCCAGAGGATACATGAAATTAAAACCATTACAAGTTTAGTTTTATTAGTAAACAGCATACGTTTTAATTAGCATTAACGATGTCGTGGCCAAGACTAGAACTGACTTAATTTCAAAAAACAAATATAAAATTATCAAATATTATAAATTAAAATATACTAGAAAGATTAAGTTTACTTAAAAATATTCTAAAAATATTCGGTAAATATATGTTAAAAATATTAAGTTGACAAACACTAGAAATATATACTAAGAACAAAATCTATATTTGCACTGTGCCGTGTAGCTTACGTGCCACTAATGAGAATCGAGGCGAAGGGCGCAAAATTTTTATTTGCAAAATTTTCCATTTGCTTAGTTTAATTTAAATTAGTAATATTTAAAAAATATTCTAAAATTATTCGGTATATATATGTTAAAAATACTAAGTTGACAAACACTAGAAATATATACCATAAACAAAAACTATATTTGCACTGTGCCGTGTGCTTACTTGCCACTAATGAGAATCGAGGCGAAGGGCGCAAAATTTTTATTTGCAAAATTTTCCATTTGCTTAGTTTAAATTTAAATTAGTAATATTTAAAAAATATTCTAAAAATATTCGGTATAAATATGTAAAAATACTAAGTTGACAAACACTAGAAATATATACCATAAACAAGAACTATATTTGCACTGTGCCGTGTAGCTTACGTGCCACTAATGAGAATCGAGGAGGAGGGCGCAAAAAAATATTCTAAAAATATTCGGTATATATATGTTAAAAATACTAAGTTGACAAACACTAGAAATATATACCATAAACAAGAACTATATTTGCACTGTGCCGTGTAGCTTACGTGCCACTAATGAGAATCGAGGAGGAGGGTGCAAAATTTTTACTTGCAAAATTTTCCATTTGCTTAGTTTAATTTCTAATTTAATTACTTATTCTCTCATTGTGTGTGTGTGCCATCTTCAGTTTGCAGCCTTTGGGATAATCTTTTGTCTCCCTGAAGTGTGTGTCTGTATGTGTGTGTGTGGAGCCTGCTGTTTGCATATGTGTGAGTGTAGCTTGTCATTTATTTATTTTATGCCACATCGATTCCGCGAGTTCGATATTGTCAATATTTTATGAAGTAAATTTTGTGTACACCTTAGCATATTTAGTCATGTATATCTATTAGCAATTGTTTTAAATTTCATGTTGCTAGTTAAATACCGCTAATTAATATGAAATATTTTTTGATTTTGATTGTCGATTTTCAAAACAACATAAGAACTTATTTTAGAAATATAACGAATTATTTAGATACGAACCTCTTATTCTCTGGTCCTTGATTTACGACATCCTTTGTGCTAATTTTACATCCGCGCAGCTCCTGAAACTACATCGCAGGTCATCTAGCTTATTGGCTCCCAGAGGGTACATGAAATTAAAACAAAACCATTACAAGTTTAGTGTTATTTGTAAACACAATAGGCATAAGTTTTAATTAGCATTAACGATGACGTGGCCAAGAATGGAACTGACTTAATATCAAATGGACCACGTCATCAATATATGAATACCATCTCTGGTACGTAGATTTCCTACGAATTGGAATTTATATTAAATTCGATATTGTCAATATTTTTATGAAGTACATTTTGTGTTCACCTTAGCATATTTAGTCATGTATATCTTTTAGCAATTATTTTTAAATTTCATGTTGCTAGTTAATTGCCGCTAATTAATATGAAATATTTTTGATTTTGATTGTCGATTATCAAAACCATTAAGAACTTATTTTAAAAATATAACGAATTATTTAGATACGAACCTCTTATTCTTTGGTCCTTGATTTACGACATCATTTGTGCTAATTTTACATCCAAGCAGCTCCTGAAACTACATCGCAGGTCATCTAGCTTATTGGCTCCCAGAGGTTACATGTAATTAAAACAAAACCATTACAAGTTTAGTGTTAATTGTAAACACAATGGCATAAGTTTTAATTAGCATTAACGATGACGTGGCCAAGAATAGAACTGACTTAATATCAAATGGACCACGTCATCAATATATGAATCTGTGGTACGTACATTTCCGACGAATTGGAATTTTGTGTTAAATTCGATATTGGTAATATTTTTATGAAGTAAATTTAGTGTACACCTTAGCATATTTAGTCATGTATATTAATAACCGCTAATTAATATTAAATATTTTTTGATTTTGATTGTCTGTAATCAAAACAACATAAGAACTTATTTTAAAAATATAACGAATTATTTAGATACGAACCTCTTATTCTTTGGTCCTTGATTTACGACATCCTTTGTGCTAATTTTACATCCGCGCAGCTCCTAAAACTACATCGCAGGTCATCTAGCTTATTAGCTCCCAGAGGATACATTAAATTAAAACAAAACCATTACAAGTTTAGTTTTATTAGTAAACAGCATACGTTTTAATTAGCATTAACGATGTCGTGGCCAAGACTAGAACTTACTTAATTTCAAAAAACATTATATATAAAATTATCAAATATTATAAATTAAAAATATACTAGAAAGATTAAGTTTACTTAAAAATATTCTAAAAATATTCGGTAAATATATGTTAAATATATTAAGTTGACAAACACTAGAAATATATACTAAGAACAAAATCTATATTGCACTGTGCCGTGTAGCATACGTGCCACTAATGAGAATCGAGGCGAAGGGCGCAAAATTTTTATTTGCAAAATTATCCATTTGCTTAGTTTAATATAAATTAGTAATATTTAAAAATATTCTAAAAATATTCGGTATATATATATTAAAAATACTAAGTTGACAAACACTAGAAATATATACCATAAACAAAAACTATATTTGCACTGTGCCGTGTAGCTTACGTGCCACTAATGAGAATCGAGGAGGAGGACGCAAAAAAAATATTCGATAAATATATGTTAAAAATATTAAGTTGACAAACACTAGAAATATATACTAGAAACAAAAACTATATTTGCACTGTGCTGTGTAGCTTACGTGCCACTAATGAGAATCGATTAGGAGGGCGCAAAATTTTTACTTCCAAAATTTTCCATTTGCTTAGTTTAATTTATAATTTAATTACTTATTCTCTCATTGTGTGTGTGTGCCATCTTCAGTTTGCAGCTTTTGGGATAATCTTCTGTCTCCCTGAAGTGTGTGTCTGTATGTGTGTGTGTGGAGTCTGCTGTTTGCATGTGTGTGAGTGTAGCTTGTCATTTATTTATTTTATGCCACATCGATTCCGCGAGTTCGATATTGTCAATATTTTATTAAAGTAAATTTTGTGTACACCATAGCATATTTAATCATGTATATCTATTAGCAATTCTATTTAAATTTCATGTTGCTAGTTAATTACCGCTAATTAATATTAAATATTTTTTGATTTTGATTGTCGATTATGAAATCAACATAAGAACTTATTTCAAAAATATAACGAGTTATTTAGATACGAACCTCTTATTCTTTGGTCCTTGATTTACGACATCCTTTGTGCTAATTTTACATCCGCGCAGCTCCTGAAACTACATCGCAGGTCAGCTAGCTTATTCGCTCCCAGAGGGTACATGTAATTAAAACAAAACCATAACAAGTTTAGTGGTATTTGTAAACACAATGGGCATAAGTTTTAATTAGCATTAACGATGACGTGGCCAAGAATAGAATTGACTTAATATCAAATGGACCACGTCATCAATATATGAATACCATCTGTGGTACGTACATATCCTACGAATTGGAATTTTGTGTTAAATTCGATATTGGTAATATTTTTATGAAGTAAATTTAGTGTACACCTTAGCATATTTAGTCATGTATATTAATAACCGCTAATTAATATTAAATATTTTTTGATTTTGATTGTCTATAATCAAAACAACATAAGAACTTATTTTAGAAATATAACGAATTATTTAGATACGAACCTCTTATTCTTTGGTCCTTGATTTACGACATCCTTTGTTCTAATTTTACATCCGCGCAGCTCCTGAAACTACATCGCAGGTCATCTAGCTTATTCGCTCCCAGAGGGTACATGAAATTAAAACAAAACCATTACAAGTTTAGTGTTATTTGTAAACACAATAGGCATACGTTTTAATTAGCATTAACGATGACGTGGCCAAGAATGGAACTGACTTAATATCAAATGGACCACGTCATCAATATATGAATACCATCTCTGGTACGTAGATTTCCTACGAATTGGAATTTTAAATTAAATTCGATATTGTCAATATTTTTATGAAGTACATTTTGTGTTCACCTTAGCATATTTAGTCATGTATATCTATTAGCAATTATTTTAAATTTCATGTTGCTAGTTAATTACCGCTAATTAATATGAAATATTTTGATTTTGATTGTCGATTATCAAAACCATTAAGAACTTATTTTAAAAATATAACGAATTATTTAGATACGAACCTCTTATTCTTTGGTCCTTGATTTACGACATCATTTGTGCTAATTTTACATCCAAGCAGCTCCTGAAACTACATCGCAGGTCATCTAGCTTATTGGCTCCCAGAGGTTACATGTAATTAAAACAAAACCATTACAAGTTTAGTGTTAATTGTAAACACAATGGGCATAAGTTTTAATTAGCATTAACGATGACGTGGCCAAGAATGGAACTGACTTAATATCAAATGGACCACGTCATCAATTCATGAGTACCGTCTCTGGGACGTAGATTTCCTACGAATTGGAATTTTGTGTTAAATTCGATATTGGTAATATTTTTATGAAGTAAATTTAGTGTACACCTTAGCATATTTAGTCATGTATATTAATAACCGCTAATTAATATTAAATATTTTTTGATTTTGATTGTCTGTAATCAAAACAACATAAGAACTTATTTTAAAAATATAACGAATTATTTAGATACGAACCTCTTATTCTTTGGTCCTTGATTTACGACATCCTTTGTGCTAATTTTACATCCGCGCAGCTCCTGAAACTACATCGCAGGTCATCTAGCTTATTGGCTCCCAGAGGTTACATGTAATTAAAACAAAACCATTACAAGTTTAGTGTTAATTGTAAACACAATGGGCATAAGTTTTAATTAGCATTAACGATGTCGTGACCAAGAATGGAACTGACTTAATATCAAATGGACCACGTCATCAATATATGAATCTGTGGTACGTACATTTCCTACGAATTGGAATTTTGTGTTAAATTCGATATTGGTAATATTTTTATGAAGTAAATTTAGTGTACACCTTAGCATATTTAGTCATGTATATTAATAACCGCTAATTAATATTAAATATTTTTTGATTTTGATTGTCTATAATCAAAACAACATAAGAACTTATTTTAAAAATATAACGAATTATTTAGATACGAACCTCTTATTCTTTGGTCCTTGATTTACGACATCCTTTGTTCTGATTTTACATCAGCGCAGCTCCTGAAACTACATCGCAGGTCATCTAGCTTATTGGCTCCCAGAGGATACATGAAATTAAAACAAAACCATTACAAGTTTAGTTTTAATAGTAAACAGCATACGTTTTAATTAGCATTAACGATGTCGTGGCCAAGACTAGAACTGACTTAATTTCAAAAAACATATATATAAAATTATCAAATATTATAAATTAAAAATATACTAGAAAGATTAAGTTTTTTTAAAAATATTCTAAAACTATTCGGTTCATAAATAAACCCGCCAGTGTTACTGTTTAGTGTGATTTATTTGTTATTTCAGACACTTAATATTAATTAATTCGACACCGATGCGTATGTTTTCTCGCAGATCAAAAATGTGACTAACTTAAGCTTTGGCTGTACTCACGCTATACGATTAAGCTAGCATAAGACGTAAACAAGTTACAGTTAGAAGGGAGTTAGAAGTTTGGAAAAGTACTGGGCAAGCTCGCGGACAATTACAGCAGTGCGATGCTTACATTGATTCCGCTGATAAGCTCCGCTGAAGCTGCAGACAAATGATTAAAGGGTGACTTGTTCGCGTATACAGGGTGTCTCGTTCCCAAACATACCGGCCCCCCTGAACGGTTGTTCAGCAGAGAGGCAGTACAGCGATTTTGGCAATTGGGCGTTTGTATAATCCGTGAGCAGTCTTCACTGTAACGACTCGGACCTTGTTGTCGATTCCTGCGTGCACTGCGGTGATGCGGCCAAGAATCCATTTAGAGGGCGGTAGATTGGGCTCCTTGAGTACTACCAGTGTGTCGATCTTCAGATTCTCGGTTTCCAGATGCCACTTTGTCCGCTCATGAAGAGATGTCAGGTATTCCATATGCCACCTTTTCCAAAAGCCTTGAACCATGGCTTGCAGCTGATTCCACCTCTCCAATCGATTGACTTGCATATCCAGACGACAGGGTTCAGGCAATGCAGTATACGGAGATCCAGTCAAAAAATGAGCAGGCGTCAGTGGATCCAAAGAATTATCCCCAGTTGGGCACAGCGGGCGTGAATTCAGGATAGCTTCAATTTGGGTCAGGACAGTAGAGAGCTCCTCAAACGTTAAAGCCTTTGATCCAAGTATCCGTTTCATATGGAGTTTAATTGAGCGAATTCCAGCTTCCCACATCCCTCCAAAATGGGGAGCAGACGGGGGTATAAAGTGCCAAGAAATCCCTTCATTGGCAAAGAATCCTGCTAGTTCCTCATCTTTGGCTTGTTGAATGGCCAGACGTCTCATGTCATCCAAAGTTTGCTTGCCTCCATGAAATGTAGTTCCATTGTCCGAATACAGGTCAGTAGGCTTCGCTCGGCGGGCAATGAATCGTTGAAATGCTGCGATGAAAGCCTGTGTAGTTAGCTCACTAACAACCTCGATGTGAAGTGCCTTTGTAGTGAGGCACACGAAAATAGAAAACCATGCCTTTCCGATGCGTGGAGTTCTTCCCTTTGATTCCTTGATTGCGACCAGTCCAGCGTAGTCCAGCCCTGTGTGTTGAAAGCAGCGGCTAGCTTGAACTCGAGGAATTGGTAGCTCTCCCATGATCTGGTTGCTTGTGCCCTTTCGTTGAAGAAAACAGGATTTGCATTGGAAGACTGCCTTTCTGACGAGATTGCGGGCTCCCAGAATCCAGTACTGCTGACGAAGATTGGTGAACGTTGCATCAACTCCAGTGTGCAGATAGGAGACATGAAAATGTCGAACCAGCAGTCCAGCTAGTGGTGTATCTTTAGGTATCAGAATCGGGTGCTTGGCGTTGTAGTTGAGTGTAGATTGCTCGATTCTCCCACCGACTCGCATTACTCCATAATCATCCAGAAACGGAGAAAACCGGATAAGATGCGATTTAGCGTTAAGCTGGCGTCGATTCTCTAGCTGCGCATATTCTCTGGCAAAGGATTTTTGTTGCACATGTCGAATAAGTCGGCGCTGTGCGTCCAGCAACTCTTCAGACGTAAGGAATGGTGCCGAATTCCTATTACAACGATGTGCACTTCGGCTCTTCCCGTCTTGGATGCGTGTCTGCGTGGTGCGTGGTAGCTGGGTCGAGCTTGGGTTGATCGAGATAATTCAAAAGCCTCCAACGTATCGCAGCGTGATGTGAGAAATTTCAAGAATCGGTTGATGGTCACACCTTTTTCCTCGGATTCTGCGCACTGAGCCCAGGCTTGGCGGGTATCGCTATCTAATTTTGAAAGTAAAATGAAAATTAGCCAGGGATCCCTCTCTTCGCAATTAAGAGCTCGTAGACCACGAATAACTTCGTCTGCACCATCGGCAATTTTCCGCACTGTGCCGATATTTGAATTTATAGCACTCGGAAGGCTCATGAAACTGTTTAAGAACGATCGAATAATTAGCGATTGTTTGTTATATCGCTGTTCCAGCCGATCCCATGCTTCCCGATAGTTGTCATTAGTAACTGGAATATGTTTAACTAATGCAAGCGCGTCTCCGGCAAGGTACGATTTTAAATAATGAAATCGTTGGCAATCCGTCAGGCTCGAATTGGAAGCAATCGATCCAATAAACATGTCTGAAAAATGTTTCCAGTCCTCATAATTTCCAGAAAAAGTCGGAAGTTTAATTCGCTCGAACTGAAAATCGACATGACTTCTCTGGGATGTGTCTGCGGCTTGAACTGTGGCATCAATACTGTTTGAGGTGACATCCCGTCTCAACTCCTCCAAAGTATTGCTGAGAATAGCGTGTGTAGCATAATGTTTGTCCTCATATGCGTCAAAATCCTCGTCAGGGTTCTCCCAATCGGCTTCCGATTTAAATGCATACAGCTCTTCCGAGAGCCGTACGAACCGCAAATAATTTTCCTGTAGTTGTGCCAGGCGGACAACTATTGTTTGCACTGAATGAATGTCATCAACAAATTTTAAGGCATTATTATGCGCACGAGTAATTTGGCTTTTGCAGAAGCCCCGTTGTTGAATCACACTCCGCATGGTGGTCGAAGGAAGGGAACGATTCTATACGATGTAGGAATCTATAGATTATCGTTTGCCAAAAGGCCAATAATCAAAATCAAATGCCCGAAAGAAACGCAGTTCCGGTAATCCGGCTCGAAGGACCAATTTTTATGTTCATAAATAAACCCGCCAGTGTTACTGTTTAGTGTGATTTATTGGTTATTTCAGACACTTAATATTAATTAATTCGACACCGATGCGTATGTTTTCTCGCAGATCAATAATGTGACTAACTTAAGCTTTGGCTGTACTCACGCCATACGATTAAACTAGCATAAGACGTAAACAAGTTACAGTTAGAAGGGAGTTAGAAGTTTGGAAAAGTACTGGGCAAGCTCGCGGACAATTACAGCAGTGCGATGCTTACATTGATTCCGCTGATAAGCTCCGCTGAAGCTGCAGATAAATGATTAAAGGTTGACTTGTTCGCGTATACAGGGTGTCTCGTTCCCAAACAGTCATATATATTAATAACCGCTAATTAATATTAAATATTTTTTGATTTTGATTGTCTATAATCAAAACAACATAAGAACTTATTTTAAAAATATAACGAATTATTTAGATACGAACCTCTTATTCTTTGGTCCTTGATTTACGACATCCTTTGTTCTGATTTTACATCAGCGCAGCTCCTGAAACTACATCGCAGGTCATCTAGCTTATTGGCTCCCAGAGGATACATGAAATTAAAACAAAACCATTACAAGTTTAGTTTTAATAGTAAACAGCATACGTTTTAATTAGCATTAACGATGTCGTGGCCAAGACTAGAACTGACTTCATTTCAAAAAACATTATATATAAAATTATCAAATATTATAAATTAAAAATATACTAGAAAGATTAAGTTTACTTAAAAATATTCTAAAAATATTAAGTTGACAAACACTAGAAATATATACCATAAACAAAAACTATATTTTCACTGTGCCGTGTAGCTTACTTGCCACTAATGAGAATCGAGGCGAAGGGCGCAAAATTTTTATTTGCAAAATTTTCCATTTGCTTAGTTAAATATTAATTAGTAATATTTAAAAAATATTCTAAAAATATTCGGTATATATATGTTAAAAATACTAAGTTGACAAACACTAGAATATATACCATAAACAAAAACTATATTTGCACTGTGCCGTGAAGCTTACGTGTCACTAATGAGAATCGAGGAGAAGGGCGCAAAAAAAATTTTCTAAAAATATTCGGTAAATATATGTTAAAAATATTAAGTTGACAAACACTAGAAATATGTACTAGAAACAAAAACTATATTTGCACTGTGCTGTGTAGCTTACGTACCACTAATGAGAATCGAGGAGGAGGGCGCAGTTTTATTTTTAAACACAATGGGCATAAGTTTTAATAAGCATTAACGATGACGTGGCCAAGATTAGAACTGACTTAATATCAAATGGACCACGTCATCAATTCATGAATACCGTCTCTGGGACGTAGATTTCCTACGAATTGGAATTTTATATCAAATACGATATTGTCAATATTTTTACGAAGTAAATTTTATGTTCACCTTAGCATATATGTATATCTATTAGCAATTATTTTAAATTTCATGTTGCTAGTTAATTACCGCTAATAATTATGAATATTTTTGATTTTGATTGTCGATTATCAAAACAATATAAGAACTTATTTTAAAAATATAACGAATTATTTAGATACGAACCTTTTATTCTTTGTTCTAATTTTACATCCGCGCAGCTCCTGAAACTACATCGCAGGTCATCTAGCTTATTGGCTCCCAGAGGGTACATGTAATTAAAACAAAACCATTACAAGTTTAGTTTTATTTGTAAACAGAATGGGCATAAGTTTTAATTAGCATTAACGATGACGTGGCCAAGAATAGAACTGACTTAATATCAAATGGACCACGTCATCAATATATGAATACCATCTCTGGTACGTAGATTTCCTATGAATTATAATTTTATGAAGTAAATTTTGTGTTCACCTCAGCATCATTAGTCATGTATTAGCAAGTGTTTCAAATTTCATGTTGCTAGTTAAGTACCGCTTATTAATATTAAATATTTTTTGATTTTGATCATCGATTATTAAAACAACATAAGAACTTATTTTAAAAATATATTGAATTATTTAGATACAAACCTCTTATTCTTTGGTCCTTGATTTATGACATCCTTTTCGCTGATTGTATATTCGGATAGCTCCTAATATTACATCGTAGGTCATCTAGCGTATTGGCTTCCAGAGGGAACTTATAATTGAAACTAAACCATTATACCATAACATTCACAGTAGCATATTTTGTTATGTATATCTATTAGCAATTGTTATAAATTTCATGTTGTAGTTAATAAACGCTAATTAATAGTAAATATTTTTTGATTTTGATTGTCGATTTTCAAAACAACATAAGAAGTTATTTTAGAAATATAACGATTTATTTAGATACGAACCTCTTATTCTTTGGTCCTTGATTTACGACATCATTTGTTCTGATTTTACATCAGCGCAGCTCCTGAAACTACATCGCAGGTCAACTAGCTTATTGGCTCCCAGAGGGTACAGGAACAGAACATAACCATTACAAGTTTAGTTTTATTACTAAACAGCATACGTTTTAATTAGCATTAACGATGACGTGGCCAAGACTAGAACTGACTTAATTTCAAAAAACATTATATATAAAATTATCAAATATTATAAATTAAAAATATACTAGAAAGATTAAGTTTACTTAAAAATATTCTAAAAATATTCGGTAAATATATGTTAAAAATATTAAGTTGACAAACACTAGAAATATATACTAGAAACAAAAACTATATTTGCACTGTGCTGTGTAGCTTACGTGCCACTAATGAGAATCGAGGAGGAGCATAATTAGCAGGGCATAATTAGCCCACACAATAATTAGTTTTAATTAGCATTAACGATGACGTGGCCAAGAATAGAACTGACTTAATATCAAATGGACCACGTCATCAATTCATGAATACCGTCTCTGGGACGTAGATTTCCTATGAATTGGAATTTTAGTTCAAAAATTCGATATTGTCAATATTTTTATGAAGTAAATTTTGTGTTCACCTTAGCATATTTAGTCATGTATTAGCAATTATTTAAATTTCATGTTGCTAGTTAATTACCGCTAATTAATATGAAATATTTTTGATTTTGATTGTCGATTATCAAAACAATATAAGAACTTATTTTAAAAATATAACGAATTATTTAGATACGAACCTTTTATTCCTTGGTCCTTGATTACCGACATCATTTGTGCTAATTTTACATCCAAGCAGCTCCTGAAACTATATCGCAGGTCATCTAGCTTATTGGCTCCCAGAGGGTACATGTAATTGAAACAAAACCATTACAAGTTTAGTGTTAATTGTAAACACAATGGGCATAAGTTTTAATAAGCATTAACGATGACGTGGCCAAGAATGGAACTGACTTAATATCAAATGGACCACGTCATCAATTCATGAATACCGTCTCTGGGACGTAGATTTCCTACGAATTGGAATTTTATATCAAATACGATATTGTCAATATTTTTATGAAGTAAATTTTGTGTACACCTTAGCATATATAGTCATGTATATCTATTAGCAATTGTTTTCAATTTCATGTTGCTAGTTAATTACCGCTAATTAATATTAAATATTTTTTGATTTTGATTGTCGATTATCAAAACAACATAAGAATTTATTTTCAAAATATATCGAGTTATTTAGATACGAACCTCTTATTCTTTGGTCCTTGATTTACGACATCCTTTGTTCTAATTTTACATCCGCGCAGCTCCTGAAACTACATCGCAGGTCATCTAACTTATTGGCTCCCAGAGGGTACATGAAATTAAAACAAAACCATTACAAGTTTAGTGTTATTTGTAAACACAATAAGCATAAGTTTTAATTAGCATTAACGATGACGTGGCCAAGAATGGAACTGACTTAATATCAAATGGACCACGTCGTCAATATATGAATACCGTCTCTGGGACGTAGATTTCCTTCGAATTGGAATTTTATATTAAATTCGATATTGTCAATAATTTTATGAAGTAAATTTTGTGTACACCTTAGCATATATAGTCATGTATTAGCAAGTGTTTCAAATTTCATGTTGCTAGTTAAGTACCGCTAATTAATATTAAATATTTTTTGATTTTGATTGTCGATTTTCAAAACAACAAAAGAACTTATTTTAAAAATATAACGAATTATTTAGATACGAAGCTCTTATTCTTTGGTCCTTGATTTACGACATTCTTTGTTCTAATTTTACATCCGCGCAGCTCCTGAAACTACATCGCAGGTCATCTAGCTTATTGGCTCCCAGAGGGTACATGAAATTAAAACAAAACCATTACAAGTTGAGTGTTATTTGTAAACACAATGGGCATAAGTTTTAATGAGCATTAACGATGACGTGGCCAAGAATAGAACTGACTTAATATCAAATGGACCACGTCATCAATATATGAATACCATCTCTGGTACGTAGATTTCCTATGAATTGGAATTTTAGTTCAAAAATTCGATATTGTCAATAATTTTATGAAGTAAATTTTGTGTACACCTTAGCATATATAGTCATGTATTAGCAATTGTTATAAATTTCATGTTGTAGTTAATAACCGCTAATTAATAGTAAATATTTTTTGATTTTGATTGTCGATTTTCCAAACAACAAAAGAACTTATTTTAAAAATATAACGAATTATTTAGATACGAACCTCTTATTCTTTGGTATATACCATAAACAAAAACTATATTTGCACTGTGCCGTGTAGCTTACGTGCCACTAATGAGAATCGAGGAGGAGGGCGCAAAATTTGTACTTGCAAAATATTCCATTTGCTTAGTTTAATTTCTAATTTAATTATTTATTCTCTCATTGTGTGTGTGTGCCATCTTCAGTTTGCAGCCTTTGGCATAATCTTTTGTCTCCCTGAAGTGTGTGTCTGTATGTGTGTTCTTTGGTCCTTGATTTACGACATCCTTTGTTCTAATTTTACATCCGCGCAGCTCCTGAAACTACATCGCAGCTCATCTAGCTTATTGGCTCCCAGAGGATACAGGAACAGAACAAAACCATTACAAGTTTAGTTTTATTAGTAAACAGCAAACGTTTTAATTAGCATTAACGATATCGTGGCCGAGACTAGAACTGACTTAATTTCAAAAAACATATATAAAATTATCAAATAATATAAATTAAAAATATACTAGAAAGATTAAGTTTACTTAAAAATATTCTAAAAATATTTGGTAAATATATGTTAAAAATATTAAGTTGACAAACACTAAAAATATATACACTAAAAACAAAATATATATTTGCACTGTGCCGTGTAGCTATCGAGAGAACGCGCCACTAATGAGAATCGAGGCGAAGGGCGCAAAATTTTTATTTGCAAAATTTTCCATTTGCTTAGTTTAATTTAAATTAGTAATATTTAAAAAATATTCTAAAAATATTCGGTATATATATGTTAAAAATACTAAGTTGACAAACACTAGAAATATATACCATAAACAAAAACTATATTTGCACTGTGCCGTGTAGCTTAGTGCCACTAATGAGAATCGAGGAGGAGGGCGCAAAATTTTTACTTGCAAAATTTTCCATTTGCTTAGTTTAATTTCTAATTTAATTACTTATTCTCTCATTGTGTGTGTGTGTCATCTTCAGTTTGCAGCCTTTGGGATAATCTTTTGTCTCCCTGAAGTGTGTGTCTGTATGTGTGAGTTTGTTTGCATATGTGTGAGTGTAGCTTGTCATTTATTTATTTTATGCCACATCGATTCCGCGAGTTCGATATTGTCAATATTTTTATGAAGTAAATTTTGTGTACACCTTAGCATATTTTGTCATGTATATCTATTAGCAATTGTTTTAAATTTCATGTTGCTAGTTAATTACCGCTAATTAATATGAAATATTTTTGATTTTGATTGTCGATTATCAAAACAATATAAGAACTTATTTTAAAAATATAACGAATTATTTAGATACGAACCTTTTATTCCTTGGTCTTTGATTACCGACATCATTTGTGCTAATTTTACATCCAAGCAGCTCCTGAAACTATATCGCAGGTCATCTAGCTTATTGGCTCCCAGAGGGTACATGTAATTAAAACAAAACCATTACAAGTTTAGTGTTAATTGTAAACACAATGGGCATAAGTTTTAATTAGCATTAACGATGACGTGGCCAAGAATGGAACTGACTTAATATCAAATGGACCACGTCATCAATTCATGAATACATCTCTGGGACGTAGATTTCCTATGAATTGGAATTTTATTTAAAAAATTCGATATTGTCAATATTTTTATGAAGTAAATTTTGTGTTCACCTTAGCATATTTAGTCATGTATATCTATTAGCAAATATTTTAAATTTCATGTTGCTAGTTAATTACCGCTAATTAATATGAAATTTTTTTGATTTTGATTGTCGATTATCAAAACAATATAAGAACTTATTTTAAAAATATAACGAATTATTTACATACGAACCTTTTATTCCTTGGTCCTTGATTACCGACATCATTTGTGCTAATTTTACATCCAAGCAGCTCCTGAAACTACATCGCAGGTCATCTAGCTTATTGGCTCCCAGAGGGTACATGAAATTAAAACAAAACCATTACAAGTTTAGTGTTATTTGTAAACACAATGGGCATAAGTTTTAATTAGCATTAACGATGACGTGGCCAAGAATAGAACTGACTTAATATCAAACATCAATTATGAATACCATCTCTGGTACGTAGATTTCATATGAATTGGATTTTTATTTAAAAAATTCGATAGAATAGAACTGACTTAATATCAAACATCAATTATGAATACCATCTCTGGTACGTAGATTTCCTATGAATTGGAATTTTATTTAAAAAATTCGATATTGTCAATATTTTTATGAAGTAAATTTTGTGTTCACCTTAGCGTCTGCGATCGAACACTCGTTGAGTGCAGACGTGCCTACGGACGAGCGCAAGGTGTTGGGTATTTTCGGAGTGTTTTTCGCTGTGAAAAATTTAACCAGAACTCATAAAAACGTACAGACAATTAGGCCAAGTCCTAGAGTGCGTGTGATTACTGATAGCAAGTTTATGTGATGTGTTTTTGAGCTGCAAATTGAAACTTATTTATATGCAAAAGTGAAAACATATACACGTGGTCAACCAATCAGTGTTACCAGTCGACGGTTAAGTCAACTGCCCGAAAAGCTCTTCAAGTGGTGTGTGTCTTGGCTGAACTGGTTCCGATAACTTGAACCAGTATCGACATAGTGGCGCCGCTGCCGCAATAGTTTAAAATTCCTCCGCCAGAGGGTGTCAACCAGTTCCGTAAAGCTCCAACAGTTGGCGCTTCAGGCTGCACCTTTATTATGGACTGGCAAACAGTGCATATTGCGACTAGCAACAAACGCAAGAAAAAGGAGAAAAATAACTCTTTGGACTCCGACGATTCACCCGAGCCAGGCGAGGTAAGAAGGAAGAATCCGGTCAAACATTCTCATCCAATAGACGGACCGAGCACAAGCAGAGCCGCTGCTCTAGCAGGTAATAGCTTTACCCATCGACATCGACGACGAGGATGTGTCGACCATCTGCCAGCCAAGACTCCTCTACAGGAGAAGGAAAAGGAGAAACATAAGGCATTCAAGCCACCCCCAATCTTCATCCCGTACGTGACCAACATATCTGCAATGTTGAAGATGATTACGAATCTCGTGGGCCCCAGCAAAGACTTCTCTTATAAAAGTGAAAGAAATAACAACGTGCGAGGTATGATGCCCGACAAGGAGTCTTATACTGAGCTACGTCAGCAACTCGTGGCCCAGAATAAAAGGCATCGCACATTTCAACCCAGGGATGAGAGAGCCTACAGAGTCGCAATCAAGGGTTTACTTCACACCGCTGATCGTGCCGAAATCCAACAAGAACTGGAAAAACTGGGGCATAAGGTCAGAGACCTCCACAATCCTATTGGGAGGAAAACTAAAGAACCACTTGGGATCTTCTTCGCCAACCTCGAACCTGCTAGCAACAACAAGGAGGTATACCAGATCAGGAGACTGTGCAGGTCGGTCGTCACCATCGAGCCTCCGCTCAAATTCAATAACGTGCCCCGAAGCTTCAGATGCCAAGGCTTTGGACACGCCCAGCGCTACTGCTTTCTCGAACACCGCTGTGTAAAATGTGGTGGCCATCACGACACACGAACATGCACGAAGAAGGAGAACGAGAAGGCATGCTGCCTTCACTGCCAAGCTGGGGGTGTTTAGGGGTGCCCTGCTTATAAAAAGGCGAAGGCACAGCAAGCCCCCAAACCCAGACCGGCCACCTCCATCAGCAAGCCCTGCACTACCAAGCTCCCAAGTATCTCCAATATGAGCTACAAAGATGCGCTCATGTCTACCCAAGTGCCACAGCAAACCAATCCCAACCTAACCCATCAAACCCCACCTGAAGCCCCGCAACCCAGCAACATGGAACAAATGTTTTCTCGCTTTGAAGGCATGGTCAAAATGATGATGGAGAATATGTTCTCGCAAATGACGCAGCTTGTTGCTTCCATCCTCAACGCAAAAGTATGCAAATAAGCCTAACAATAGTTGTTTGGAATGCTAACGGCCTGCAGAAGAGCAGAGCTGAGGTGGAACACCTCCTAAAAACAGATGCCATCGATGTACTATTGGTATCAGAAACCTACTTTTGTCCTAGATCCCATTTTAGCATTAGCGGCTTCGATGTTATCCCTGCCAACCATCCATCTGGCAGAGCGCGCGGAGGAGCAGCCATGCTCATCAGGAGTGGCATCCAGCACACGAAGCTACCAGCGTTTCAGGAGGAATGAGCCCAGTGTGCCCTGGCCAGAATATCCAGCCAAGATGGAGACGTCACGGTTGGAGCGTTCTACTTCCCCCCAGACACTCGATCACCGAGACTCACCTACAAGTGTTTTTCGAGTCCTTTGGACCTCGCTTTATAGTAGCCGGTGACTTCAACGCCAAACACTCCTGGTGGGGGTCCCGCTCCATGAACCCCAAAGGCAGAACGCCCCACAGATTCCTGCAGAGCAGAAGACTGGATTGCCACTCCTCTGGAGAGCCTACCCACTGGCCTACAAACCCTGCCTTGCTGCCCGACCTCCTGGACTTTGCCATCTCCAAAGGCATAGGGCAAGCCAGATTAACCTGCTCCAACTATAACAAGCTGCTATCCGACCACAGCGCTATAAAAATGCTTCTCAACATCCCCGTCCTCAAAAAAGAGTTGCCCAGAAGAGTCACCGGTAAGCACACTGACGCCTCCAAGTTCACACTCTGGATGCTGTCCTCCCTGCACCCGGATCCGCCACTCTTCACTCCAAGCAACATCGATGCGGCGATCAAGACTCTCACCGAGGAGATGCACAATGTTGCTGAGTTTGCCAATCCTGCTCCTCCAACGACCCCGAGAACTCCTGGGAGAGACCTTCACCTCTGGTCTCCAGAAATTGCGACCTTCGTAGCGGAAAAAAGGCGCTTCAGGAGAATCTGGTTCTTCTCGCGCAACCCAAGGGACAAGGCAGCACTCAATAGAGCCACCAAGGCACTTAAGGACAAGCTGTGTACTCTACGGCAAGACTCCTTCGACAGATTCCTTGAGGAGCTGGAACCTGGTGACCCACAACACAATCTGTGGCATGTCACGCGTCATATCAGGAGGCCTGGAAAGAAGGCGTCGCCGGTGCGCAAAGCGGACGGTTCTTTGGTGCCGCTCTGAAGCCGAAAGAGCTGAAGCGTTCGCAGATCACCTCCAGATTGGCATTTACACCATTTGACAGATGCACTGGTGAAGAGTGTGCTGCCACCACCAGGTTCCTAGAGAGTCCATGTCCTCCTAGCCTGCCAATAGAGCCCGTCACCCCAGAAGAGGTTGCCCAGGAGTACGCCTCTCTTTAGGCTAGCAAATCCCCAGGATTGGATCGCATCGATGCCACATCCCTTAAAATGCTGCCACCTCCCTGTTCCCATTTGCTGGCCAACATATACAACAGATGCTTCTCTCTAGGGCACTTCCCGAGATCGTGGAAACGTGCAGAAGTCATTCTCATCCTCAAACCTGGAAAACCTGGAGCCAATCTTGCCTCATATAGACCGATTAGTCTGCTGGCAATCCTCTCCAAAATACTCGAAAGAGTATTTCCGCGCAGAGTGTTGCCAGTACTGGACGATCCCTGATCACCAGTTTGGATTCAGGCGATCCCACGGAACACCCGAGCATCCTCGATGCATTCGAGAACAAAAGCTACTGTTCGGCGGTCTTCCTGGAAGTCAAGCAGGCGTTCGACAGAGTGTGGCATCCTGGACTCCTCTACAAACTCAAGACCCACCTTCCCAGTTCACACTATGCCCTACTCAAATCGTATACTGAAGGAAGAGAGTTCCAAGTGCGATGCGGTTCCTCAACCAGCACTCCAAGGCCCCTACGAGCCGGAGTACCTCTTACACCCTATTTACAGCAATCCTCCCTATCATACCCTCCCGTTACCTCACAGCAGCCACCTATGCAGATGACAGGCTGACTTGGGCCCTCACATCAACAGGAAGCGTATCCAGGCCAATATACGCCTTAAGCAACTTCACTGGCTCATCGGAAAAAAGTCCAAACTGCGAGAGAAACTAAAAGATTCTCGTCTACAAGACTATTCTCAAGCCAATCTGGACGTACGGAATACAGCTATGGGGCACTGCAAGCGCTTCGCATAGAAGGAAGATCCAGCGATTCCAAAACAGATGTTTGAGAATAGTCTCCAACGCACATCCCTACCACGAAAATTCCGCCATCCACGAGGAGCTCGGGATTTCCATGGGTAGAGGACGAGATCTTTAGACACAGTGTGAGATATGCTAGCAGACTGGAGAACCACCCCAACCACCTGGCCATCAACCTTCTGGACAATAGCCAATCCCTAAGACTCCTGCAGAGAACGCACCCGCTTGACCTTACTCAACACTTATAATTATACTTAACCCCTACCCAAGTACATTCCAAGTACTCCCCTTACGTTAATGTTCTCCCCCATAAAATTTAATTATTGTCCACTTAGGACAGATTTTAAATAATAAATAAAAAGCTATACAACAAAAAAAAAAAAAAAATAATAAAAAAAACCTTAGCGTCTTTAGTCATGTATATCTATTAGCACTTGTTTTAAATTGCATGTTGCTAGTTAATTACCGCTTATTAATATTAAATATTTTTGATTTTGATCATCGATTATTAAAACAACATAAGAACTTATTTTAAAAATATATTGAATTATTTAGATACAAACCTCTTATTCTTTGGTCCTTGATTTATGACATCCTTTTCGCTGATTGTATATTCGGATAGCTCCTAATATTACATCGTAGGTCATCTAGCGTATTGGCTTCCAGAGGGAACTTATAATTGAAACTAAACCCATTATACCATAACATTCACAGTAGCATATTTTGTTATGTATATCTATTAGCAATTGTTATAAATTTCATGTTGTAGTTAATAACCGCTAATTAATATTAAATATTTTTTGATTTTGATTGTCGATTTTCAAAACAACATAAGAACTTATTTTAGAAATATAACGAATTATTTAGATACGAATCTCTTATTCTTTGGTCCTTGATTTACGACATAATTTGTTCTGATTTTACATCAGCGCAGCTCCTGAAACTACATCGCAGGTTATCTAGTTTATTGGCTCCCAGAGGATACATGAAATTAAAACAAAACCATTACAAGTTTAGTTTTTTAGTAAACAGCATACGTTTAAATTGGCATTAACGATGTCGTGGCCAAGACTAGAACTGACTTAATTTCAAAAAACATTATATATAAAATTATCAAATATTATAAATTAAAAATATAGTAGAAAGATTAAGTTTACTTAAAAATATTCGGTAAATATATGTTAAAAATATTAAGTTGACAAACACTAGAAATATGTACTAAAAAACAAAATCTATATTTGCACTGTGCCGTGTAGCTTTCGTGCCACTAATGAGAATCGAGGCGAAGGGCGCAAAATTTTATTTGCAAAATTTTCCATTTGCTTAGTTTAATTTAAATTAGTAATATTTAAAAATATTCGGTATATATATGTTAAAAATACTAAGTTGACAAACACTAGAAATATATACCATAAACAAAAACTATATTTGCACTGTGCCGTGTAGCTTACTTGCCACTAATGGAGAATCGAGGCGAAGGGCTCAAAAAAAAATATTCTAAAAATATTCGGTATATATATGTTAAAAATACTAAGTTGACAAACACTAGAAATATATACCATAAACAAAAACTATATTTGCACTGTGCCGTGTAGCTTACTTGCCACTAATGAGAATCGAGGCGAAGGGCGCAAAATTTTTATTTGCAAAATTTTCCATTTGCTTAGTTTAATTTAAATTAGTAATATTTTAAAAAATATTCGGTATATATATGTTAAAAATACTAAGTTGACAAACACTAGAATATATACCATAAACAAAAACTATATTTGCACTGTGCCGTGTAGCTTACGTGCCACTAATGAGAATCGTGGCGAAGGGCGCAAAATTTTTATTTGCAAAATTTTCCATTTGCTTAGTTTAATTTAAATTAGTAATATTTAAAAAATATTCGGTATATATATGTTAAAAATACTAAGTTGACAAACACTAGAAATATATACCATAAACAAAAAACTATATTTGCACTGTGCCGTGTAGCTTACGTGCCACTAATGAGAATCGAGGGAGGAGGGCGCAAAAAAAATATTCGGTAAATATATGTCAAAAATATTAAGTTGACAAACACTAGAAATACATACTAGAAACAAAAACTATATTTGCACTGTGCTGTGTAGCTTACGTGCCACTAATGAGATTCGAGGAGGAAGGCGCAAAATTTTTACTTGCAAAATTTTCCATTTGCTTAGTTTAATTTCCAATTTAATTACTTATTCTCTCATTGTGTGTGGTGTGCCATCTTCAGTTTGCAGCCTTTGGGATAATCTTTTGTCTCCCTGAAGTGTGTGTGGAGCCTGCTGTTTGCATATATGTGAGTGTAGCTTGTCATTTATTTATTTTATGCCACATCGATTCCGCGAGTTCGATATTGTCAATATTTTTATGAAGTAAATTTTGTGTACACCTTAGCATATTTAGTCATGTATATCATTAGCAATTGTTATAAATTTCATGTTGTAGTTAATAACCGCTAATTAATATTAAATATTTTTTGATTTTGATTGTCGATTTTCAAAACAACATAAGAACTTATTTTAAAAATATAACGAATTATTTAGATACGAACCTCTTATTCTTTGTACATTAAATTTTGCTACTTATTCCACCTTGCCTTTTGTCCTTGAGCATAAACAATTTACGACAAATTTTACATCCGCGCAGCTCCTGAAACTACATCGCAGGTCATCTAGCTTATTGTCTCCCAGAGGGTACATGAAATTAAAACAAAACCATTACAAGTTTAGTGTTATTTGTAAACACAATGGGCATAAGTTTTAATTAGCATTAACGATGACGTGGCCAAGAATAGAACTGACTTAATTTCAAATGGACCACGTCATCAATATATGAATACCGTCTCTGGGACGTAGATTTCCTACGAATTGGAATTTTATATCAAATACGATATTGTCAATATTTTTACGAAGTAAATTTTGTGTTCACCTTAGCATATTTAGTCATGTAAATCTATTAGCAATTATTTTAAATTTCATGTTGCTAGTTATTTTGATTTTGATTGTCGATTATCAAAACAATATAAGAACTTATTTTAAAAATATAACGAATTATTTAGATACGAACCTTTTATTCCTTGGTCCTTGATTACGACATCATTTGTGCTAATTTTACGCTCCTGAAACTATATCGCAGGTCATCTAGCTTATTGGCTCCCAGAGGGTACATGTAATTAAAACAAAACCATTACAGTTTTAATTAGCATTAACGATGACGTGGCCAAGAATGGAACTGACTTAATATCAAATGGACCACGTCATCAATTATGAATACCGTCTCTGGACGTAGATTTCCTACGAATTGGAATTTTATATTAAATTCGATATTGTCAATAATTTTATGAAGTAAATTTTGTGTTCACCTCAGCATCATTAGTCATGTATTAGCAAGTGTTTCAAATTTCATGTTGCTAGTTAAGTACCGCTAATTAATATTAAATATTTTTTGATTTTGATTGTCTATAATCAAAACAACATAAGAACTTATTTTAAAAATATAACGAATTATTTAGATATAAACCTCTTATTCTTTGGTCTTGATTTATGACATCCTTTTCGCTGATTGTATATTCGGATAGCTCCTAATATTACATCGTAGGTCATCTAGCGTATTGGCTCCCAGAGGGATCTTATAATTGAAACTAAACCATTATAACTTTCACAGTAGCATATTTTGTTATGTATATCTATTAGCAATTGTTATAAATTTCATGTTGTAGTTAATAACCGCTAATTAATAGTAAATATTTTTTGATTTGATTGTCATTTTCAAAACAACATAGGAACTTATTTTAGAAATATAACGATTTATTTAGATACGAACCTCTTATTCTTCCTTGATTTACGACATCCTTTGTTCTAATTTTACATCCGCGCAGCTCCTGAAACTACATCGCAGGTCATCTAGCTTATTGGCTCCCAGAGGGTACATGAAATTAAAACAAAACCATTACAAGTTTAGTGTTATTTGTAAACACAATGGGCATAAGTTTTAATTAGCATTAACGATGACGTGGCCAAGAATGGAACTGACTTAATATCAAATGGACACGTCATCAATTATGAATACCGTCTCTGGGACGTAGATTTCCTACGAATTGGAATTTTATATTAAATTCGATATTGTCAATATTTTTATGAAGTAAATTTTGTGTCACCTTAGCATATTAGTCATGTATATCTATTAGCAATTGTTTTAAATTTCATGTTGCTAGTTAATTACCGCTAATTAATATTAAATATTTTTTGATTTTGATTGTCGATTATCAAAACAACATAAGAACTTATTTTAAAATATATCGAATTATTTAGATACGAACCTCTTATTCTTTGGTCCTTGATTTACGACATCCTTTGTTCTAATTTTACATCCGCGCAGCTCCTGAAACTACATCGCAGGTCATCTAGCTTATTGGCTCCCAGAGGATACATGAAAAACAAAACCATTACAAGTTTAGTTTTATTAGTAAACAGCATACGTTTTAATTAGCATTAACGATGACGTGGCCAAGACTAGAACTGACTTAATTTCAAAAAACATTATATATAAAATTATCAAATTATAAATTAAAAATATACTAGAAAGATTAAGTTTACTTAAAAATATTCGGTAAATATATGTTAAAAATATTAGGTTGACAAACACTAGAAATATATACTAAAACAAAATCTATTTGCACTGTGCCGTGTAGCTTACGTGCCTCTAATGAGAATCGAGGCGAAGGCGCAAAATTTTTATTGCAAAATTTTCCATTTGCTTAGTTTAAT
>NW_022881517.1:0-23013 GCF_004382145.1 Drosophila mauritiana
AATATGCTAAGGTGTACACAAAATTTACTTCATAAAAAATATTACAATATCGAATTTAATATAAAATTCCAATTCGTAGGAAATGTACGTACCACAGATTCATATATTGATGACGTGGTCCATTTGATATTAAGTCAGTTCCATTCTTGGCCACGTCATCGTTAATGCTAATTAAAACTTATGCCCATTGTGTTACAAATACCACTAAACTTGTTATGGTTTTGTTTTAATTACATGTACCCTCTGGGAGCGAATAAGCTAGCTGACCTGCGATGTAGTTCAGGAGCTGCGCGGATGTAAAATTAGCACAAATGATGTCGTAAATCAAGGACCAAAGAATAAGAGGTTCGTATCTAAATAATTCGTTATATTTTTAAAATAAGTTCTTAATGGTTTTGATAATCGACAATCAAAATCAAAAATATTTCATATTAATTAGCGGTAATTAACTAGCAACATGAAATTTAAATAATTGCTAATAGATATACATGACTAAATATGCTAAGGTGAACACAAAATTTACTTCATAAAAATATTGACAATATCAAATTTTTTAACTAAAATTCCAATTCATAGGAAATCTACGTCCCAGAGACGGTATTCATATATTGATGACGTGGTCCATTTGATATTAAGTCAGTTCCATTCTTGGCCACGTCATCGTTAATGCTAATTAAAACTTATGCTTATTGTGTTTACAAATAACACTAAACTTGTAATGGTTTTGTTTTAATTTCATGTACCCTCTGGGAGCCAATAAGCTAGATGACCTGCGATGTAGTTTCAGGAGCTGCGCGGATGTAAAATTAGAACAAAGGATGTCGTAAATCAAGGACCAGAGAATAAGAGGTTGGTATCTAAATAATTCGTTATATTTCTAAAATAAGTTCTTATGTTGTTTTGAAAATCGACAATCAAAATCAAAAATATTTCATATTAATTAGCGGTATTTAAGTAGCAACATGAAATTTAAAACAATTGCTAATAGATATACATGACATATATGCTAAGGTGTACACAAAATTTACTTCATAAAAATATTGACAATATCGAACTCGCGGAATCGATGTGGCATAAAATAAATAAATGACAAGCTACACTCACACATATGCAAACAGCAGGCTCCACACACACACATACAGACACACACTTCAGGGAGACAAAAGATTATTCCAAAGGCTGCAAACTGAAGATAGCACACACACACAATGAGAGAATAAGTAATTAAATTGGAAATTAAACTAAGCAAATGGAAATTTTGCAAGTAAAAATTTTGGCGCTTCCTCCTCGATTCTTATTAGTGGCACGTAAGCTACACAGCACAGTTTTTTTTTTTTTTTGATGTATTAATTTAAAACTGTCCTTCGCGGACAGTCATTAAATTTGATGACTAAAACTTAACGGTAGAGAATTAATTGATTACATAAATTGTTTCGAAACTATACAATAACTGTCGATATTGTATGTATGATGTATATAATAATGTATGTATATAATTTAATTTATTTGCGTGTCTAATCCCAGAGAGGTCCAAAGGTGTGATCGATGCAGCCTCCTGGTGCGTTGACTGGTGTCCAGCAGGTCTTGTGCCAGGTTGTTTGGGTGGTCTTGAAGCCTCTGCATGTACTGCCTGCTGATTTCTTAATCTCATCTTCACCCAGGGGAAGTTGAGGACCTCGTGTATAGTGGCATTATCGTGGAAAGGGTGAGCGTTTGTGACTGTGCGGAGCGTTTTGTTTCGAATGTCTGGATAATGTTGATGTTACTTTTCGATGCAGTGCCCCACAGTTGAATGCCATACGTCCAGATTGGCCTTATGATCGCTTTGTAGATAAGGAGCTTAGTGGAAGTCGGTAGCTTAGATTGTCTGCCCATCAGCCAGTAGAATTCACGGACTCGGTTCTCCGCCTGTTTCCGCTTCTTTAGCAGGTGTGGTCTCCATGTAAGTCTCCTGTCCAGTGTAAAGCCAAGATAATTTGGATTGGCTACCTCTGGGATTGGGAACCCGTTGAAACTGACTGGTGGGCAAGTGCCGCGCCTAGTTGCGAAGGTGGTAGCGGTTGACTTGTCGCTGTTTACCGATATATTCCATCTCGTGTGCCACGTGTTCAGTAGATCTAGTTGCTCCTGCATAGTCTGGGAGGCCTCTGCTGGGGTATCTGCTGTTGTTAGGAACGCAGTATCATCGGCGTAAGTGGCTGCCATAATGTACTGGCTCGGTATCACCGGCAGGTCAGCCGTATACGCGTTGTAGAGGAGCGGACCGAGAACGCTTCCTTGGGGAACTCCTGCACGGGCTTCTTTGACGTCTGAGCGCGCTTCTCCACACCTGACGGCGAATCTCTGCCCTCCAGGAACGATTTCAAGAACTTGAAATATGGCTGGGGCAGGCCGTTTTTGAGCTTTAGGAGGAGACCGGGGTGCCAAAGACGATCAAAGGTTTTTTTTTTTTTTTTTTTTTTTTTTTTTTTTTTTTTTTTTTTTTTTTTTTTTTTTTTTTTTTTTTTTTTTTTTTTTTTTTTTTTTTTTTTTTTTTTTTTTTTTTTTTTTTTTTTTTTTTTTTTTTTTTTTTTTTTTTTTTTTTTTTTTTTTTTTTTTTTTTTTTTTTTTTTGCTTTTTTTTTTTTTTTTTTTTTTTATGTTCCAGTCACTAATAATAAACATTGTAAAAGATTTAATCAATATAAGCCTTTTTTTTTTTTTTTTTTTTTTTTTTTTTTTTTTTTTTTTTTTTTTTTTTTTTTTTTTTTTTTTTTTTTTTTTTTTTTAGCAGCATTACTGCTAGGCAGTATTTCTTATTCTCAAAGGCGTCCAGGACATATTGCGCTACTCGGTGGCCTTGCTCTGGTGTCCCGTGGCGGCGCCTAAAGCCAAACTGGTGATCAGGGATCAGACCAGCCTCCTCAATCACCGGCAATACTCTGGACAAAAATACTCTTTCGAGTACCTTGGAGAGTACTGGCAGTAAGCTGATCGGGCGGTAGGAGGCGAGATTGGCTTCATGTTTACCAGGCTTCAGGATCATAAGTACTTCGGCGCGTTTCCATGATGAAGGGAAGTGCCCCAATTGCAAGCACTTATTTATTATGGTCGTGATTAGTGACTTGCTAATAGGGGGTAGGAGCTTTATAGCAATGGCATTGATGGCATCATCGCCTGGAGCCTTGTGGTTACCCATTGCCGCTATTAAATTGCTGATCTCCTCTTCCGTGGCCTGGGGTATCGACTCGGAGTCAGAGAGAGGTTCTGACAGGAGCCTGGCTGTTTCGGCTGCTTCATTTGGGGAACATCGATTGGCTGGTGTGAAGACTTCCTCCGAGTGCTCGGCGAATGCGTTGGCTCTTTCGGTCTCAGTTCTGCACCATGAGTTGTCTTGTCTTCTGATGGGCGGGATCCTCTTCAGTGGCCTCTTGATGCGCTTGGTAACATTCCACAGGTTGTGGTGGGGATCACCCGGCGCGAGATTACCAACAAAGCTGTCGAGGGCCTCTTTCCTTAGCCTGGCCAGAGTTTCCTTCAGCTCCTTGGTGGCTCTGTTCAGAGCTGTTTTGTCTCTAGGGTTCCTGGAGAGGAACCAAACCCGTCGGAGACGCCTTTTCTCTGACTTGAGCTCATTAACCCGCGGATTCCAAAAGTGGACGTCTCTACTGCTGTCCCTCGTTTGGTTAGAGAACCTTGGAGCAGCATAAGTTGCTGCCTCCTGAATTTGCGAGGTGAGGTTCACAACGGCCGCATCTATAAGTTCACAGCACAGTGCAAATATAGTTTTTGTTTCTAGTATATATTTCTAGTGTTTGTCAACTTAATATTTTTAACATATATTTACCGAATATTTTTTTTGCGCCCTCCTCCTCGATTCTCATTAGTGGCACGTAAGCTACACGGCACAGTGCAAATATAGTTTTTGTTTATGGTATATATTTCTAGTGTTTGTCAACATAGTATTTTTAACATATATATACCGAATATTTTTAGAATATTTTTTAAATATTACTAATTTAAATTAAACTAAGCAAATGGAAAATTTTGCAAATAAAAATTTTGCGCCCTTCGCCTCGATTCTCATTAGTGGCAAGTAAGCTACACGGCACAGTGCAAATATAGTTTTTGTTTATGGTATATACTTCTAGTGTTTGTCAACTTAGTATTTTTAACATATATATACCGAATATTTTTAGAATATTTTTTTTGCGCCCTCTTCCTCGATCCTCATTAGTGGCACGTAAGCTACACGGCACAGTGCAAATATAGTTTTTGTTTATGGTATATATTTCTAGTGTTTGTCAACTTAGTATTTTTAACATATATATACCGAATATTTTTTAAATATTACTAATTTAAATTAAACTAAACAAATGGATTTTTGCAAATAAAAATTTTGCGCCCTTCGCCTCGATTCTCATTAGTGGCACGTAAGCTACACGGCACAGTGCAAATATAGATTTTGTTTTTAGTATATATTTCTAGTGTTTGTCAACTTAATATTTTTAACATATATTTACCGAATATTTTTAGAATATTTTTAAGTAAACTTAATCTTTCTACTATATTTTTAATTTATAATATTTGATAATTTTATATATAATGTTTTTGAAATTAAGTCAGTTCTAGTCTTGGCCACGACATCGTTAATGCTAATTAAAACGTATGCTGTTTACTAAAAAACTAAACTTGTAATGGTTTTGTTTTAATTTCATGTATCCTCTGGGAGCCAATAAGCTAGATAACCTGCGATGTAGTTTCAGGAGCTGCGCGGATGTAAAATTAGAACAAAGGATGTCGTAAATCAAGGACCATAGAATAAGAGGTTTGTATCTAAATAATTCGATATATTTTTAAAATAAGTACTTATGTTGTTTTGACAATCGATGATCAAAATCAAAAAATATTTAATATTAATTACCGGTAATTAACTAGCAACATGAAATTGAAAACAAGTGCTAAGATATACATGACTAAAGACGCTAGGTGAACACAAAATTTACTTCATAAAAATATTAACAATACCGAATTTTTTAAATAAAATTCCAATTCATAGGAAATCTACGTCCCAGAGACGGTATTCATGAATTGATGACGTGGTCCATTTGATATTAAGTCAGTTCTATTCTTGGCCACGTCATCGTTAATGCTAATTAAAACTTATCCCATTGTGTTTACAAATAAAACTGCGCCCTTCTCCTCGATTCTCATTAGTGGCACGTAAGCTACACAGCACAGTGCAAATATAGTTTTTGTTTCTAGTATATATTTCTAGTGTTTGTCAACTTAATATTTTAACATATATTTACCGAATATTTTTAGAATATTTTTTTGAGCCCTTCTGCTCGATTCTCATTAGTGGCATGTAAACTTCACGGCACAGTGCAAATATAGTTTTTGTTTATGGTATATTTTCTAGTGTTTGTCAACTTAGTATTTTTAACATATATATACCGAATATTTTAGAATATTTTTTAAATATTACTAATTAATATTTAACTAAGCAAATGGAAAATTTTGCAAATACAAATTTTGCGCCCTTCGCCTCGATTCTCATTAGTGGCAAGTAAGCTACACGGCACAGTGCAAATATAGTTTTTGTTTATGGTATATATTTCTAGTGTTTGTCAACTTAATATTTTTAACATATATTTACCGAATATTTTTAGAATATTTTTAAGTAAACTTAATCTTTCTAGTATATTTTTAATTTATAATATTTGATAATTTTATATATAATGTTTTCTGAAATTAAGTCAGTTCTAGTCTTGGCCACGACATCGTTAATGCTAATTAAAACGTATGCTGTTTACTATTAAAACTAAACTTGTAATGTTTTTGTTTTAATTTCATGTATCCTCTGGGAGCCAATAAGCTAGATGACCTGCGATGTAGTTTCAGGAACTGCGCTGATGTAAAATCAGAACAAAGGATGTCGTAAATCAAGGACCAAAGAATAAGAGGTTCGTATCTAAATAATTCGTTATATTTTTAAAATAAGTTCTTATGTTGTTTGATTATAGACAATCAAAATCAAAAATATTTCATATTAATTAGCGGTAATTAACTAGCAACATGAAATTTGAAATAATTGCTAATAGATATACATGACTAAATATGGTAAGGTGAACACAAAATTTACTTCATAAAAATATTGACAATATCGTATTTAATATAAAATTCCAATTCGTAGGAAATCTACGTCCCAGAGACGCAATTCATGAATTGATGACGTGGTCCATTTGATATTAAGTCAGTTCCATTCTTGGCCACGTCATCGTTAATGCTAATTAAAACTTATGCCCATTGTGTTTACAAATACCACTAAACTTGTTATGGTTTTGTTTTAATTATATGTACCCTCTGGGAGCGAATAAGCTAGCTGACCTGCGATGTAGTTTTAGGAGCTGCGCGGATGTAAAATTAGCACAAAGGATGTCGTAAATCAAGGACCAGAGAATAAGAGGTTGGTATCTAAATAATTCGTTATATTTTTAAAATAAGTTCTTATGTTGTTTTGAAAATCGACAATCAAAATCAAAAAATATTTCATATTAATTAGCGGTATTTAACTAGCAACATGAAATTTAAAACAATTGCTAATAGATATACATGACTAAATATGCTAAGGTGTACACAAAATTTACTTCATAAAAATATTGACAATATCGAACTCGCGGAATCGATGTGGCATAAAATAAATAAATGACAAGCTACACTCACACATATGCAAACAGCAGGCTCCACACACACACATACAGACATACACTTCAGGGTGACAAAAGATTATCCCAAAGGCTGCAAACTGAAGATGGCACACACACAATGAGAGAATAAGTAATTAAATTAGAAATTAAACTAAGCAAATGGAAAATTTTGCAAGTAAAAATTGTGCACCCTCCTCCTCGATTCTCATTAGTGGCAAGTAAGCTACACAGCACAGTGCAAATATAGTTTTTGTTTCTAGTATATATTTCTAGTGTTTGTCAGCTTAATATTTTTAACATATATTTACCGAATATTTTTAGAATATTTTTTTTCGCGCCCTCCTCCTCGATTCTCATTAGTGGCACGTAAGCTACACGGCACAGTGCAAATATAGTTTTTGTTTATGGTATATATTTCTAGTGTTTGTCAACTTAGTATTTTTAACATATATATACCGAATATTTTTAGAATATTTTTTAAATATTACTAATTTAAATTAAACTAAGCAAATGGAAAATTTTGCAAATAAAAATTTTGCGCCCTTCGCCTCGATTCTCATTAGTGGCAAGTAAGCCACACGGCACAGTGCAAATATAGTTTTTGTTTATGGTATATATTTCTAGTGTTTGTCAACTTAGTATTTTTAACATATATATACCGAATAATTTTAGAATATTTTTTAAATATTACTAATTTAAATTAAACTAAGCAAATGGAAAATTTTGCAAATAAAAATTTTGCGCCCTTTGCCTCGAGTCTCATTAGTGGCACGTAAGCTACACGGCACAGTGCAAATATAGATTTTGTTCTTAGTATATACTTCTAGTGTTTGTCAACTTAATATTTTTAACATATATTTACCGAATATTTTTAGAATATTTTTAAGTAAACTTAATCTTTCTAGTATATTTTTAATTTATAATATTTGATAATTTTATATATAATGTTTTTTGAAATTAAGTCAGTTCTAGTCTTGGCCACGACATCGTTAATGCTAATTAAAACGTATGCTGTTTACTAATAAAACTAAACTTGTAATGGTTTTAATTTCATGTATCCTCTGGGAGCCAATAAGCTAGATGACCTGCGATGTAGTTTCAGGAACTGCGCTGATGTAAAATCAGAACAAAGGATGTCGTAAATCAAGGACCAAAGAATAAGAGGTTCGTATCTAAATAATTCGTTATATTTCTAAAATAAGTTCTTATGTTGTTTTGAAAATCGACAATAAAAATCAAAAAATATTTAATATTAATTAGCGGTTATTAACTACAACATGAAATTTATAACAATTGCTAATAGATATATATAACAAAATATGCTACTGTGAAAGTTATAATGGTTTAGTTTCAATACGGAAACTGGAAGCCAATACGCTAGATGACCCACGACGTAATATTAGGAGCTATCCGAATATACAATCAGCGAAATGGATGTCATAAATCAAGGAGCATAGAATAAGAGGTTTATATCTAAATAATTCGTTATATTTTTAAAATAAGTTCTTATGTTGTTTTGATTATAGACAATCAAAATCAAAAAATATTTAATATTAATTAGCGGTTATTAATATACATGACTAAATATGCTAAGGTGTACACTAAATTTACTTCATAAAAATATTACCAATATCGAATTTAACACAAAATTCCAATTCGTAGGAAATGTACGTACCACAGATGGTATTCATATATTGATGACGTGGTCCATTTGATATTAAGTCAATTCTATTCTTGGCCACGTCATCGTTAATGCTAATTAAAACTTATGCCCATTGTGTTTACAAATAACACTAAACTTGTAATGGTTTTGTTTTAATTATATGTACCCTCTGGGAGCCAATAAGCTAGATGACCTGCGATGTAGTTTCAGGAGCTGCGCGGATGTAAAATTAGAACAAAGGATGTCGTAAATCAAGGACCAAAGAATAAGAGGTTCGTATCTAAATAATTCGATATATTTTTAAAATAAGTTCTTATGTTGTTTTGACAATCGATGATCAAAATCAAAAAATTTTTAATATTAATTAGCGGTAATTAACTAGCAACATGAAATTGAAAACAAGTGCTAAGATATACATGACTAAAGACGCTAAGGTGAACACAAAATTTACTTCATAAAAATATTGACAATACCGAATTTTTTAAATAAAATTCCAATTCATAGGAAATCTACGTACCAGAGATGGTATTCATATATTGATGACGTGGTCCATTTGATATTAAGTCAGTTCCATTCTTGGCCACGTCATCGTTAATGCTAATTAAAACTTATGCCCATTGTGTTTACAGATAACACTAAACTTGTAATGGTTTTGTTTTAATTTCATGTACCCTCTGGGAGCCAATAAGCTAGATGACCTGCGATGTAGTTTCAGGAGCTGCGCGGATGTAAAATTAGAACAAAGGATGTCGTAAATCAAGGACCAAAGAATAAGAGGTTTGTATCTAAATAATTCGATATATTTTTAAAATAAGTTCTTATGTTGTTTTGACAATCGATGATCAAAATCAAAAAATATTTAATATTAATTAGCGGTAATTAACTAGCAACATGAAATTGAAAACAAGTGCTAAGATATACATGACTAAAGACGCTAAGGTGTACACAAAATTTACTTCATAAAAATATTGACAATATCGTATTTGATATAAAATTCCAATTCGTAGGAAATCTACGTCCAGAGACGGTATTCATGAATTGATGACGTGGTCCATTTGATATTAAGTCAGTTCCATTCTTGGCCACGTCATCGTTAATGCTAATTAAAACTTATGCCCATTGTGTTTACAATTAACACTAAACTTGTAATGGTTTTGTTTCAATTACATGTACCCTCTGGGAGGCAATAAGCTAGATGACCTGCGATATAGTTTCAGGAGCTGCTTGGATGTAAAATTAGCACAAATGATGTCGGTAATCAAGGACCAAAGAATAAGAGGTTCGTATCTAAATAATTCGATATATTTTTAAAATAAGTTCTTATGTTGTTTTGATAATCGACAATCAAAATCAAAAAATATTTAATATTAATTAGCGGTAATTAACTAGCAACATGAAATTTAAATAATTGCTAATAGTATACATGACTAAAGACGCTAAGGTGAACACAAAATTTACTTCATAAAAATATTGACAATACCGAATTTTTTAAATAAAATTCCAATTCATAGGAAATCTACGTACCAGAGATGGTATTCATATATTGATGACGTGGTCCATTTGATATTAAGTCAGTTCCATTCTTGGCCACGTCATCGTTAATGCTAATTAAAACTTATGCCCATTGTGTTTACAAATAACACTAAACTTGTAATGGTTTTGTTTTAATTATATGTACCCTCTGGGAGCCAATAAGCTAGATGACCTGCGATGTAGTTTCAGGAGCTGCGCGGATGTAAAATTAGCACAAATGATGTCGGTAATCAAGGACCAAGGAATAAAAGGTTCGTATCTAAATAATTCGTTATATTAAATACGGTTCCTTATGAGTATGGCGGTGCCACCGTGTGCTTTTCCGTCGGGGTGATTTGTACCGTAGAAATGGTAGTCTCTTATTTGAAAATTGTATTTGCTTGTGAGATGAGTTTCCGAAAGAAGCATTACGTCGATATGCTTCTCATGTAGGAATTGAGCTAGCTCAAGTTTGCGCTGTGAGACGCCATTGGCGTTCCACGTAGCTATGCGTAAGGTAGCCATTATTTATTTGATTGTTGGGCTACAAGCATTTGTATCAAAAGGTTTTGATTACGCATCATGTCTTGAATGGTGGTCTTCATAAATGTCATAAATTCCATCATGCTCTGTTGTAAGGCTTGCATCATAGCTTCAGTTTTTGTTTCCTGCTGCGCAGCTGGGTTATAGTTTTGTTGTGTGTCTAATTTTGTGTGCACTTCATGTGGAGTTCGGGAATTTTGGGTTGGAGGCGTCATACCTGATTTTAAAACGTTTGCAAATGTTGTCTTGTTAGTGTTGGATGTAGGCCAGGGAGCGAAACTTGCTGCTTTCGAGAAAATTACTTCAGGATTTGTCTCTGATGGTATCAGGGTAGCTGTTCCTTGGTGTGTCCGCGCCGTGTTCATTCTTTTGTGAAGACGGATTTTCAGCTCTTTGTGGATTGGACAGCCTCTGTAGTTTGCTGTGTGGTTGCCCCCACAGTTATTGAATTTTTTCTCGCATGCATTTTTTTTGTTAGTTTGACACTGTTTGGAGTCGTGGAGATCTCCACAGACTACGCACACCGGGCGAAGTGTACAATACGACCTTGTGTGGCCATACTCTTGGCAGTTTGTACATTGTACAAGAGCGTTACGTTTGTGCGGTTCTTCTACCGTGATCCTACGGTGCAGAAGGAGTTGGAGTTTGTAAAATGGGTGAACCTCGTTTTTTCTAGGAGGCTTGTTTTCTGGTTCAAGCTCAATCTTGAAGAATGGTTGGGGCTGCCTGTTTCTGTTTTTGATATTGAACACGCTTTTGGCGTAAAATCCCTTTTCCTTTAGCGCCTCAGTTATCTCTTCGGGCGTAACATCAGACTCAATGCCCTTCAGGACTACTTGCAGGCCCTTGCTGCTTTTAAGCTGGTAGGTGTAGAAGCCTATTTTTTGTGCGGTAAAATAGTTTGTGACTTTTCTGTAGTTGTCCTCCGTCTGAAGTTTGATTTCATTGATAGTACCTCTTACGAGGGGAATTATATGAAAGCTATCTTTTCCAATAAGGCCAATCAAAGTATTTACAAAACCGCTTGTGCTCTTCTCGCGGATGTATATTGGCGGAGGTTTTGTTTTCTTCGGTTCGATATCAACGGGTCCCAGCGGCACGTCCTCAGCGGTGTCTACCAGCAAGGCAAATCTGTTGGTATTTGCAGGGGCTACATTTTTGATCAAGGTAGAGTTGTCGCGTGTATTTTTCGGCTTGTTTTCCAAATCTGAATTTTCCGGGCTGAGCTTTCGCTTTATTGTAATGTAGCGGTCCATTCCAGTCTGCCAGGTCGACCCAGCTTTTTTGTTTACGTTTTCGTTTTGTTTTGCTGGTAGTGCAGCAGTACCGTTTATTGCTTGCGGTTTTGCTTTCGCTGACTCAGTCAGAGCGTGAGCGGGTGCAGCCGATGACGATGTAGAGCGGGCTTTCGGTCTATCTCCAGCTGTTGTTGTTGGAGGTAGCGGGGCTTCTGTCGGAGCTAAGAGAGCGGGAGAGCAGGAGCGCGCTCTTTCTTGATTTGTTGGTAGAAGAAGGTTTATTGACCGATCGATGTCTGCGTTTGGGATTGTCGGTGAGACGTAGGAGAAGTACGCGTTGTTGCGTTGAATTGAGAGCCGGCGTTCGTCTTGCTCGCGCTGTCGCTGAGCGCGAGTGTCGTTCTGACTCATAGTTTTATAATTTAAGATAACAAATCACTATATATTTAAGCGATCTTGCATCGCATAGAGCGTCTCTTTCGCTTTCGGATTTTTTTATTTAGTTTACTTTATTTGGCGTTCACTTCGCGGAGCTCGATAAAAACGTCTTCACACTTCGGCGGTCGAATCGTCTGAAGATGGCACACACACACACAATGAGAGAATAAGTAATTAAATTAGAAATTAAACTAAGCAAATGGAAAATTTTGCAAGTAAAAATTTTGCGCCCTCCTCCTCGATTCTCATTAGTGGCACGTAAGCTACACAGCACAGTGCAAATATAGTTTTTGTTTCTAGTATATATTTCTGGTGTTTGTCCACTTAATATTTTTAACATATATTTACCGAATATTTTTTTTGCGCCCTCCTCCTCGATTCTCATTAGTGGCACGTAAGCTACACGGCACAGTGCAAATAAAGTTTTTGTTTATGGTATATATTTCTAGTGTTTGTCAACTTAGTATTTTTAACATATATATACCGAATATTTTTAGAATATTTTTTAAATATAACTAATTTAAATTAAACTAAGCAAATGGAAAATTTTGCAAATAAAAATTTTGCGCCCTTCGCCTCGATTCTCATTAGTGGCAAGTAAGCTACACGGCACAGTGCAAATATAGTTTTTGTTTATGGTTTATATTTCTAGTGTTTGTCAACTTAGCAATTTTAACATATATATACCGAATATTTTTAGAATATTTTTAAGTAAACTTAATCTTTCTAGTATATTTTTAATTTATAATATTTGATAATTTTATATATAATGTTTTTTGAAATTAAGTCAGTTCTAGTCTTGGCCACGTCATCGTTAATGCTAATTAAAACGTATGCTGTTTACTAATAAAACTTAACTTGTAATGGTTTTGTTCTGTTCCTGTATCCTCTGGGAGCCAATAAGCTAGATGAGCTGCGATGTAGTTTCAGGAGCTGCGCTGATGTAAAATCAGAACAAATGATGTCGTAAATCAAGGACCAAAGAATAAGAGGTTCGTATCTAAACAAATCATTATATTTCTAAAATAAGTTCTTATGTTGTTTTGATAATCGACAATCAAAATCAAAAAATATTTACTATTAATTAGCGGTTATTAACTACAACATGAAATTTATAACAATTGCTAATAGATATACATAACAAAATATTCTACTGTGAAAGTTATAATGGTTTAGTTTCAATTATAAGTTCCCACTGGAAGCCAATACGCTAGATGACCTACGCTGTAATATTAGGAGCTATCCGAATGTACAATCAGCGAAAAGGATGCCATAAATCAAGGACCATAGAATAAGAGGTTTGTATCTAAATAATTCGATATATTTTTAAAATAAGTTCTTATGTTGTTTTGATAATCGACGATCAAAATCAAAAAATATTTAATTTTAATTAGCGGTAATTAACTAGAAACGTGAAATTTAAATCAATTGCTAATAGATATACATGACTAAATATGCTAATGTGAACACAAAATTTACTTCATAAAAATATTGACAATATCGAATTTTTAAAACAAAATTCCAATTCGTAGGAAATCTACGTACCAGAGATGGTATTCATATATTGATGACGTGGTCCATTTGATATTAAGTCAGTTCTATTCTTGGCCACGTCATCGTTAATGCTAATTAAAACTTATGCCCATTGTGTTTACAATTAACACTAAACTTGTAATGGTTTTGTTTCAATTACATGTACCCTCTGGGAGCCAATAAGCTAGATGACCTGCGATATAGTTTCAGGAGCTGCTTGGATGTAAAATTAGCACAAATGATGTCGGTAATCAAGGACCAAGGAATAAAAGGTTCGTATCTAAATAATTCGTTATATTTTTAAAATAAGTTCTTATATTGTTTTGATAATCGACAATCAAAATCCAAAATATTTCATATTAATTAGCGGTAATTAACTAGCAACATGAAATTTAAATAATTGCTAATAGATATACATGACTAAATATGCTAAGGTGAACACAAAATTTACTTCATAAAAATATTGACAATATCGAATTTTTTAACTAAAATTCCAATTCATAGGAAATCTACGTCCCAGAGACGGTATTCATGAATTGATGACGTGGTCCATTTGATATTAAGTCAGTTCCATTCTTGGCCACGTCATCGTTAATGCTAATTAAAACTTATGCCCATTGTGTTTACAAATAACACTAAACTTGTAATGGTTTTGTTTTAATTACATGTACCCTCTGGGAGCCAATAAGCTAGATGACCTGCGATGTAGTTTCAGGAGCTGCGCGGATGTAAAATTAGAACAAAGGATGTCGTAAATCAAGGACCAAAGAATAAGAGGTTCGTATCTAAATAATTCGTTATATTTTTAAAATAAGTTCTTATGTTGTTTTGATTATAGACAATCAAAATCAAAAATATTTAATATTAATTAGCGGTACTTAACTAGCAACATGAAATTTGAAACACTTGCTAATACATGACTAATGATGCTGAGGTGAACACAAAATTTACTTCATAAAATTATTGACAATATCGAATTTAATATAAAATTCCAATTCGTAGGAAATCTACGTCCAGAGACGGTATTCATATATTGATGACGTGGTCCATTTGATATTAAGTCAGTTCTATTCTTGGCCACGTCATCGTTAATGCTAATTAAAACTTATGCCCATTCTGTTTACAAATAAAACTAAACTTGTAATGGTTTTGTTTTAATTACATGTACCCTCTGGGAGCCAATAAGCTAGATGACCTGCGATGTAGTTTCAGGAGCTGCGCGGATGTAAAATTAGAACAAAGATGTCGTAAATCAAGGACCATAGAATAAGAGGTTTGTATCTAAATAATTCGATATATTTTTAAAATAAGTTCTTATGTTGTTTTGACAATCGATGATCAAAATCAAAAAATATTTAATATTAATTAGTGGTAATTAACTAGAAACATGAAATTGAAAACAAGTGCTAAGATATACATGACTAAAGACGCTAAGGTGAACACAAAATTTACTTCATAAAAATATTGACAATACCGAATTTTTAAATAAAATTCCAATTCATAGGAAATCTACGTACCAGAGATGGTATTCATATATTGATGACGTGGTCCATTTGATATTAAGTCAGTTCCATTCTTGGCCACGTCATCGTTAATGCTAATTAAAACTTATGCCCATTGTGTTTACAAATAACACTAAACTTGTAATGGTTTTGTTTTAATTACATGTACCCTCTGGGAGCCAATAAGCTAGATGACCTGCGATGTAGTTTCAGGAGCTGCGCGGATGTAAAATTAGAACAAAGGATGTCGGTAATCAAGGACCAAGGAATAAAAGGTTCGTATCTAAATAATTCGTTATATTTTTAAAATAAGTTCTTATGTTGTTTTGATAATCGACAATCAAAATCAAAAAATATTTAATATTAATTAGCGGTAATTAACTAGCAACATGAAATTTAAAACAATTGCTAAGATATACATGACTAAAGATGCTAAGGTGAACACAAAATTTACTTCATAAAATATTGACAATATCGAATTTAATATAAAATTCCAATTCGTAGGAAATCTACGTCCCAGAGACGGTATTCATATATTGATGACGTGGTCCATTTGATATTAAGTCAGTTCCATTCTTGGCCACGTCATCGTTAATGCTAATTAAAACTTATGCCCATTCTGTTTACAAATAAAACTAAACTTGTAATGGTTTTGTTTTAATTACATGTACCCTCTGGGAGCCAATAAGCTAGATGACCTGCGATGTAGTTTCAGGAGCTGCGCGGATGTAAAATTAGAACAAAGGATGTCGTAAATCAAGGACCATAGAATAAGAGGTTTGTATCTAAATAATTCGATATATTTTTAAAATAAGTTCTTATGTTGTTTTGACAATCGACAATCAAAATCAAAAATATTTAATATTAATTAGCGGTAATTAACTAGCAACATGAAATTTAAAAATTGCTAATAGATATACATGACTAAATATGCTAAGGTGAACACAAAATTTACTTCATAAAAATATTGACAATATCGAATTTTAATAAAATTCCAATTCATAGGAAATCTACGTCCAGAGACGGTATTCATAATTGATGACGTGGTCCATTTGATATTAAGTCAGTTCCATTCTTGGCCACGTCATCGTTAATGCTAATTAAAACTTATGCCCATTGTGTTTACAAATAACACTAAACTTGTAATGGTTTTGTTTTAATTACATGTACCCTCTGGGAGCCAATAAGCTAGATGACCTGCGATGTAGTTTCAGGAGCTGCGCGGATGTAAAATTAGAACAAAGGATGTCGTAAATCAAGGACCAAAGAATAAGAGGTTCGTATCTAAATAATTCGATATATTTTTAAAATAAGTTCTTATGTTGTTTTGATAATCGACAATCAAAATCAAAAAATATTTAATATTAATTAGCGGTAATTAACTAGCAACATGAAATTTAAATAATTGCTAATAGATATACATGACTAAAGACGCTAAGGTGAACACAAAATTTACTTCATAAAAATATTGACAATATCGAATTTGATATAAAATTCCAATTCGTAGGAAATCTACGTCCCAGAGACGGTATTCATATATTGATGACGTGGTCCATTTGATATTAAGTCAGTTCCATTCTTGGCCACGTCATCGTTAATGCTAATTAAAACTTATGCCCATTCTGTTTACAAATAAAACTAAACTTGTAATGGTTTTGTTTTAATTACATGTACCCTCTGGGAGCCAATAAGCTAGATGACCTGCGATGTAGTTTCAGGAGCTGCGCGGATGTAAAATTAGAACAAAGGATGTCGTAAATCAAGGACCAAGAATAAAGGTTTGTATCTAAATAATTCGATATATTTTTAAAATAAGTTCTTATGTTGTTTTGACAATCGACAATCAAAATCAAAAATATTTAATATTAATTAGCGGTAATTAACTAGCAACATGAAATTTAAATAATTGCTAATAGATATACATGACTAAAGATGCTTAGGTGAACACAAAATTTACTTCATAAAAATATTGACAATATCGAATTTTTTAACTAAAATTCCAATTCATAGGAAATCTACGTCCAGAGACGGTATTCATATATTGATGACGTGGTCCATTTGATATTAAGTCAGTTCTATTCTTGGCCACGTCATCGTTAATGCTAATTAAAACTTATGCCCATTCTGTTTACAAATAAAACTAAACTTGTAATGGTTTTGTTTTAATTACATGTACCCTCTGGGAGCCAATAAGCTAGATGACCTGCGATGTAGTTTCAGGAGCTGCGCGGATGTAAAATTAGAACAAAGGATGTTGTAAATCAAGGACCAAGAATAAGAGGTTCGTATCTAAATAATTCGATATATTTTTAAAATAAGTTCTTATGTTGTTTTGACAATCGAATCAAAATCAAAAAATATTTAATATTAATTAGCGGTAATTAACTAGCAACATGAAATTTAAAACAATGCTAAGATATACATGACTAAAGACGCTAAGGTGAACACAAAATTTACTTCATAAAAATATTGACAATACCGAATTTTTAAATAAAATTCCAATTCATAGGAAATCTACGTACCAGAGATGGTATTCATATATTGATGACGTGGTCCATTTGATATTAAGTCAGTTCCATTCTTGGCCACGTCATCGTTAATGCTAATTAAAACTTATGCCCATTGTGTTTACAATAACACTAAACTTGTAATGGTTTTGTTTAATTACATGTACCCTCTGGGAGCCAATAAGCTAGATGACCTGCGATATAGTTTCAGGAGCTGCTGGATGTAAAATTAGAACAAATGATGTCGTAATCAAGGACCAAGAATAAAGGTTCGTATCTAAATAATTCGTTATATTTTTAAAATAAGTTCTTATGTTGTTTTGATAATCGACAATCAAAATCAAAAAATATTTAATATTAATTAGCGGTAATTAACTAGCAACATGAAATTGAAAACAAGTGCTAAGATATACATGACTAAAGACGCTAAGGTGAACACAAAATTTACTTCATAAAAATATTGACAATATCGAATTTTTTAAATAAAATTCCAATTCATAGGAAATCTACGTCCAGAGACGGTATTCATATATTGATGACGTGGTCCATTTGATATTAAGTCAGTTCCATTCTTGGCCACGTCATCGTTAATGCTAATTAAAACTTATGCCCATTCTGTTTACAAATAAAACTAAACTTGTAATGGTTTTGTTTCAATTACATGTACCCTCTGGGAGCCAATAAGCTAGATGACCTGCGATATAGTTTCAGGAGCTGCTTGGATGTAAAATTAGCACAAATGATGTCGGTAATCAAGGACCAAGGAATAAAAGGTTCGTATCTAAATAATTCGTTATATTTTTAAATAAGTTCTTATGTTGTTTTGACAATCGATGATCAAAATCAAAAAATATTTAATATTAATTAGCGGTAATTAACTAGCAACATGAAATTGAAAACAAGTGCTAAGATATACATGACTAAAGACGCTAAGGTGAACACAAAATTTACTTCATAAAATTATTGACAATATCGAATTTAATATAAAATTCCAATTCGTAGGAAATCTACGTCCCAGAGACGGTATTCATATATTGATGACGTGGTCCATTTGATATTAAGACAGTTCTATACTTGGCCACGTCATCGTTAATGCAACTTAAAACTTATGCCCGTTCTGTTTACAAATAAAACTAAACTTGTAATGGTTTTGTTTTAATTACATGTACCCTCTGGGAGCCAATAAGCTAGATGACCTGCGATGTAGTTTCAGGAGCTGCGCGGATGTAAAATTAGAACAAAGGATGTCGTAAATCAAGGACCATAGAATAAGAGGTTTGTATCTAAATAATTCGATATATTTTTAAAATAAGTTCTTATGTTGTTTTGACAATCGATGATCAAAATCAAAAAATATTTAATATTAATTAGCGGTAATTAACTAGCAACGAGAAATTGAAAACAATTGCTAATAGATAAACATGACTATATATGCTAAGGTGTACACAAAATTTACTTCATAAAAATATTGACAATATCGTATTTGATATAAAATTCCAATTCGTAGGAAATCTACGTCCCAGAGACGGTATTCATGAATTGATGACGTGGTCCATTTGATATTAAGTCAGTTCCATTCTTGGCCACGTCATCGTTAATGCTAATTAAAACTTATGCCCATTGTGTTTACAAATAAACTAAACTTGTAATGGTTTTGTTTTAATTACATGTACCCTCTGGGAGCCATAAGCTAGATGACCTGCGATGTAGTTTCAGGAGCTGCGGATGTAAATTAGAACAAAGGATGTCGTAAATCAAGGACCAAGAATAAGAGGTTCGTATCTAAATAATTCGATATATTTTTAAAATAAGTTCTTATTTGTTTTGATAATCGACAATCAAAATCAAAAAATATTTAATATTAATTAGCGGTAATTAACTAGCAACATGAAATTTAAAACAATGCTAATAGATATACATGACTAAAGACGCTAAGGTGAACACAAAATTTACTTCATAAAAATATTGACAATACCGATTTTTTAAATAAAATTCCAATTCGTAGGAAATCTACGTCCCAGAGACGGTATTCATGAATTGATGACGTGGTCCATTTGATATTAAGTCAGTTCCATTCTTGGCCACGTCATCGTTAATGCAAATTAAAACTTATGCCCATTGTGTTTACAATTAACACTAAACTTGTAATGGTTTTGTTTTAATTACATGTACCCTCTGGGAGCCAATAAGCTAGATGACCTGCGATGTAGTTTCAGGAGCTGCGCGGATGTAAAATTAGAACAAAGGATGTCGTAAATCAAGGACCAAAGAATAAGAGGTTCGTATCTAAATAATTCGATATATTTTTAAAATAAGTTCTTATGTTGTTTTGACAATCGATGATCAAAATCAAAAAATATTTAATATTAATTAGCGGTAATTAACTAGCAACATGAAATTTAAAACAATTGCTAATAGATATACATGACTAAATATGCTAAGGTGAACACAAAATTTACTTCATAAAAATATTGACAATATCGATTTAATAAAATTCCAATTCGTAGGAAATCTACGTCCCAGAGACGGTATTCATGAATTGATGACGTGGTCCATTTGATATTAAGTCAGTTCCATTCTTGGCCACGTCATCGTTAATGCTAATTAAAACTTATGCCCATTGTGTTTACAAATAACACTAAACTTGTAATGGTTTTGTTTTAATTACATGTACCCTCTGGGAGCCAATAAGCTAGATGACCTGCGATGTAGTTTCAGGAGCTGCGCGGATGTAAAATTAGAACAAAGGATGTCGTAAATCAAGGACCAAAGAATAAGAGGTTCGTATCTAAATAATTCGATATATTTTTAAAATAAGTTCTTATGTTGTTTTGATAATCGACAATCAAAATCAAAAGTATTTAATATTAATTAGCGGTAATTAACTAGCAACATGAAATTTAAAACAATTGCTAATAGATATACATGACTAAATATGCTAAGGTGAACACAAAATTTACTTCATAAAAATATTGACAATATCGAATTTTTTAATAAAATTCCAATTCGTAGGAAATCTACGTCCCAGAGACGGTATTCATGAATTGATGACGTGGTCCATTTGATATTAAGTCAGTTCCATTCTTGGCCACGTCATCGTTAATGCTAATTAAAACTTATGCCCATTGTGTTTACAAATAACACTAAACTTGTAATGGTTTTGTTTTAATTACATGTACCCTCTGGGAGCCAATAAGCTAGATGACCTGCGATGTAGTTTCAGGAGCTGCGCGGATGTAAAATTAGAACAAAGGATGTCGTAAATCAAGGACCAAAGAATAAGAGGTTCGTATCTAAATAATTCGATATATTTTTAAAATAAGTTCTTATGTTGTTTTGACAATCGACAATCAAAATCAAAAAATATTTAATATTAATTAGCGGTACTTAACTAGCAACATGAAATTAAAACAATTGCTAATATATACATGACTAAAGACGCTAAGGTGAACACAAAATTTACTTCATAAAAATATTGACAATATCGATTTTAATAAAATTCCAATTCGTAGGAAATCTACGTCCAGAGAGGTATTCATATATTGATGACGTGGTCCATTTGATATTAAGTCAGTTCTATTCTTGGCCACGTCATCGTTAATGCTAATTAAAACTTATGCCCATTGTGTTTACAAATAACACTAAACTTGTAATGGTTTTGTTTTAATTACATGTACCCTCTGGGAGCCAATAAGCTAGATGACCTGCGATGTAGTTTCAGGAGCTGCGCGGATGTAAAATTAGAACAAAGGATGTCGTAAATCAAGGACCAAGAATAAGAGGTTTGTATCTAAATAATTGATATATTTTTTAAAATAAGTTCTTATGTTGTTTTGACAATCGACAATCAAAATCAAAAATATTTAATATTAATTAGCGGTAATTAACTAGCAACATGAAATTTAAACAATTGCTATAGATATACATGACTAAATATGCTAAGGTGAACACAAAATTTACTTCATAAAAATATTGACAATATCGAATTTTTAACTAAAATTCCAATTCATAGGAAATCTACGTCCAGAGACGGTATTCATATATTGATGACGTGTCCATTTGATTTAAGTCAGTTCATTCTTGGCCACGTCATCGTTAATGCTAATTAAAACTTATGCCCATTGTGTTTACAAATTAAACTAAACTTGTAATGGTTTTGTTTTAATTACATGTACCCTCTGGAGCCAATAAGCTAGATGACCTGCGATGTAGTTTCAGGAGCTGCTGGATGTAAAATTAGCACAAAGATGTCGTAATCAAGGACCAAGAATAAAAGGTTCGTATCTAAATAATTCGTTATATTTTTAAAATAAGTTCTTATGTTGTTTTGAAATCGACAATCAAAATCAAAAAATATTTAATATTAATTAGCGGTAATTAACTAGCAACATGAAATTGAAAACAATTGCTAAGATATACATGACTAAAGACGCTAAGGTGACACAAAATTTACTTCATAAAAATATTGACAATATCGAATTTAAATAAAATTCCAATTCGTAGGAAATCTACGTCCAGAGACGGTATTCATATATTGATGACGTGGTCCATTTGATATTAAGTCAGTTCCATTCTTGGCCACGTCATCGTTAATGCTAATTAAAACTTATGCCCATTGTGTTTACAAATAACACTAAACTTGTAATGGTTTTGTTTTAATTACATGTACCTCCTGGGAGCCAATAAGCTAGATGACCTGCGATGTAGTTTCAGGAGCTGCTTGGATGTAAATTAGCACAAATGATGTCGGTAATCAGGACCAAGGAATAAAAGGTTCGTATCTAAATAATTCGTTATATTTTTAAATAAGTTCTTATGTTGTTTTGAAATCGAAATCAAAATCAAAAATATTTAATATTAATTAGCGGTAATTAACTAGCAACATGAAATTTAAACAATTGCTAATAGATACATGACTAATATGCTAAGGTGAACACAAATTTACTTCATAAAAATTATTGACAATATCGAATTTAATAAAATTCCAATTCGTAGGAAATCTACGTCCCAGAGACGGTATTCATAATTGATGACGTGGTCCATTTGATATTAAGTCAGTTCTATTCTTGGCCACGTCATCGTTAATGCTAATTAAAACTTATGCCCATTGTGTTTACAAATAAAAACTAAACTTGTAATGGTTTTGTTTTAATTACATGTACCCTCTGGGAGCCAATAAGCTAGATGACCTGCGATGTAGTTTCAGGAGCTGCGCGGATGTAAAATTAGAACAAAGGATGTCGTAAATCAAGGACCAAGAATAAGAGGTTCGTATCTAAATAATTCGTATATTTTTAAAATAAGTTCTTATGTTGTTTTGAAATCGAATCAAAATCAAAAAAAATATTTAATATTAATTAGCGGTAATTAACTAGCAACATGAAATTTA
>NW_022881518.1:0-20202 GCF_004382145.1 Drosophila mauritiana
TTCCGATGTCTGAAACTGCGTGACCCAATTGCGCGCACATAAGCTGCCGTCAAACTCCATCGTTACCTCTTTTGCCAAGGCAAGCGATGTTGCAGGAGATTCCAGAAGCTTGTTTACATTTCGACTCTGGTGCTGAACAACATTACAAGCGGTTTCTTTCCAACACTGGTATGTCCCATGTCGATGTTATCGGCGGCGATAGTTACCTTGGTGCTGCTAACATTGGCGTCGGTGCTGTAACATTGGCGTCGGTGCTGTTAGCGCATATGTTAACATTGCCGTGGTTTCCGTTGCTGTTGTTCTCGATGACGTCATTGATCTGGCGAGCATGAGCAGACTTGCTCTTGTTCACGTCGTCGATATCCGCTTGGATCCTCTGCAGCACAGCCATGTTTGCCCTTCTATCGTCCCGAAGCTTTTTTAGAGTGGCTCTCTCTGCATCCACCAACGATAGCTGATCCAGATCGAGGTTCTCCGGGGATTTCTGACTGCAATGACTGCTCGTCGAACGGGATCGTGTGTGTCTCCACCCTGTGGCTCTCTCTGCTTTGGCCAGGCTGCAGCTCCATCCAATTCCCCACCTCTTTCTGCTGCTGATCCTTTATTTGGCGGTGAATCGCCACGCGTTTCTGGGGAAATGGCCTGCAGACGCACTATTAGTTCCGCTTTTGTACGGAAGTCTGGCGTCCAAGAGCTTCCAACCACTTCTTTAGTTGGAGCACTGAGAATTGATTCCAGTTAGTGTCAGGCATAGTGGGTAATGACCACTTCTGATGTTGTGGACGCCGAAAAATTAATATATGCACTCAATAATTTCATAAAGCCTTTATTCAACTTGTCTCTTTAAGCACACGCCACCGAATGCCGCGTCTCGCCTATTCCTCTTTCTTATGCTCTCTCAAGTGTGTATGCGTTTTTGAGTGAGCTAGGTATACATTCTTATCTCTTAATGCTAGCTTATAAGTAAGAGCGAGATAACAATAATATTCTTATTCCTAACGGGGATATGATCTGCCACTATGGGCTTCCTACCTAAAACTATGCTACTACATGGTACAGTGGGCCTTATGAGTGTTCATCCTACCACAAAAAAGTACCCCTGCTTGCCGTCAGCTGGATAACTGCTGCCTGGATGTGATTTTCCGACAGGGTGGAGAAGAGTTGATGGGAGATGAGTGATCTAATAAGGATCGCCGCACCTCCGCGACGGCTGTCATCCGGGTGGTTTGGCAGTGTGGAGGGTAAAGCCAGGAACTCTGAAAGTGGACCGGGAAACGAAGTGGGTTCCGACAGCAGGAGGATGTCGATTTCGTGAATTTCTCGATGAAGGCGAGGATCTCATTGGTCTTCGAGGAGGCCCCATTGGCATTCCAAGCTGCTATCTTAAGAGGACCCATTTTGAGCAGCAGGAGGGAAGGTGCGATTTTGCATGAGCAGTTGCATTAGTGTTTCAACTAGTGACATCATCCTGTCAAGCCTAGAAAACAGTTGTTCCAGCTTAGACTCAAGGTTGGCGCTTGCAGGGGGGACAGTAACGGCAGGCTTGGCGACGGGCTGACTTCCTCTGACTATACTAGCAAAGGGAAGGCTTACCAGACATATGGACTGATGGACTGGGTTGGTGTACTCTTCTTGCAGGACCAGAAACAGAGGGTTCTTTGACTTTCCGTTGATGTTTTGCGGTTAGAAGCCTCTAGCAGGTATTTTTTGCAACCTTTAAAGTTTGCTGCATGGGGCCGCCACAGTGAAAACAGAATCTGGCCTCGTCCTGTTCCAGCTTGCACTCTGCAGTGGGGTGATTTTCTCCGCATTCTCTGCATATATAGTGCCGAGAGAACAATATGCCTTGGTATGACCATAGCCTTGGCACCTGTGGCATTGAATCGGTTCCGATTGCTTACGGGGTTTCTCCCAAGTTACCCTGTGCCTACAGACAACCGGTATGCCCTTTACTTGATTGTTGTTCTCAGCTTTTTTGAGGTCAATGAACCTCATATTAAGAGGAAGAGAGGTAGCCTTATTGCGCGGAGTATAAATCCGTACAACGTTATGTCCTTCGTTCTGGAGGGCTGCGATGATATCCACCGATGGGACTCCGTGGTGAATATTGCGCATGACAATTCTTGTAGGGTCGGTCCTCCGGTAGCTGATGGTGATGGAAAAGGATCCTTTGTCGAGAAAGTGACGGCCACCAGCCTATAGCTTCTGGGGAGTTGCACTGACAGCGCAATCTCCCAAATTCAGGGCCTTTATTGTATAGAGTCTCCCACAAGAGCGTCCAGCTCGCCGCGAAATGATGTGAAGTTCACCACATTGGAAACATCATTCTAGGTACCTTAGAGTGACGGCTTGATTTCGGGCTGGTACAGTTGTGAGCACCTTTCAGCTGGTTTTGTCCTGCTTCCTTGCGGCCACGGTTGAGGCGGTATTCGAGGAGCATGGCTCGTCGTTGTCACTCGAAGATTCCTCGCCCAGGACCATATCTTCCTTGTCGCTAAGGGCTTGAAGCGATTTGGCAGTGATTTTGCCGCTTATCAGACGCCACCTTTTTTACCAATTTAGGGAGAGGACCGCACCTGCTCTCTTTATATTCCTCTATTCCTAGATTTAAAGGAGAATCCTGCCAGCCGGAGGCAGATTGTGGCTTCGCAATTGAACTGACAGATGCACTGTTGTGAGTTGTACTGGCAGTAGTAGAGCATACGTTGCCGCTCAAGGAGTGGTGTATATGTATCTCAGTATCTCGCTGTTGTCTGAAACCAACCAGTTATCAGATACCTCGGTCAAATTGATTCGTAACTCTGAATCTTATTCATACCTTTCTGTAGTTCAAGCCCTGGATTTCGAGAGGAAAATCCACATGTCCATTCGCTCGCCTTTTCTATACTCTATTACGTAGCGGTAAAGTATTGTTGAGTTATGTATTCCATTTTCCCGGTTGTTGCCAATGCCTCCAGGTGCAGTTTTTCGAGTGATAGGACTTTCAATGTTTTGTTATTTTCTATTCGTTCCATTGGTGGTATCTCGATGGTAAGTTTGTCGTGGGAGACAATGAAGTATGAACAATGTATAGGTAAGGGAATTGTTTGAATGAAATGATACATTTGCTAGTTGAAAAATGGATTTTTAACCTTAAATAATAGTTTGGTGTTGCAAGTAAGAGTTTAACAGGATGGTAACAAAAGTTGTTAATGTGTTCATCCAATTCTATGGTTGTTCTTAATGGATCCTTTAATCCGATGATAAATGCGTTGAGACATATATCATCGTAGAGGGTACGTTTAGTTGCGAGTGCATTACCCGTGGTATCCATGTCTTTAGCTATTGTTATAAGTTCGTTTCTCATTTTAATTATACTGTAAAAAAGTTTTCCCATTGTAAGGTCTGTGAGGAGTTGTAAAACTCCCCACAAATCTCCTGTAGGGGAGCAGCCTAGCAACAGTCGTGACGAAGGGCGAAGCGGAAAGACCGAGAGTTAACGGTACCGCAGTGGACCTTGGACTCCGCTGGCCAAGGGCGAAGAGGTCGAACGGTAACGGTGCGGGCACAAAGAGGACGCACCGTGAACTAACGGTACCACTGTGGACCTTGGACCCCAGCGAGTCAAGGGCAGGCCGGTTAAACGGTAACGGGGCGGGCACAAAGAGGACGCACCGTGAATCAACGGTACAACATGTGGACCTTGTACCCAAGCGGGCCGTGCGCAAAAAGGGAAATAGCGGGATCCCTGCGGCCTATAAAGGGTAGGCGCGAGCACGAATGCGGGACAGTGAAGGAGACCGGGAGATCGCGTGCGGAAGGTGGCGGAGTGTCGGAGTGTAAATCGAAGGTATCGGAAGTGCGAACACGCGGGCGAACGCGAAGCAAAGGAGCAGTGAGAACATCAGGCGGCAAGAAGCCCGAAGGAACAGAAGGACGAATCGCCACAAGCGAGTGGAGGTTCTGGGAGCGAAGGACAAGGAGCCGACGTGCCATAGGGATCGTTGGAGTCAGTGGTCAGCACAGGTGGTTCCAGGACGAGCGTTGCCTCACCCGGAACGATACACCCGTGCCCCATAACATCCTAGATCCGTTCTGGCAACGGAGGGACCTTCGGAAGATAAGGCAAAGAACGCGACGTGTCCGCAAGGGTTAGTGGAGTCAGTGGGCGGTACAGGTGGTTCCAGGACGAGCGTTGCCTCACCCGGGACGATACACCCTAACCCCATAACATCCTAAACCCAGCGGGGGTTCTGCCAGAGGAGGCGACTGCGACGTAGCGAGTTCGAGGCGGACAGTGGAGTCAGTGGTCGGTACGGGTGGTTCCAGGACGAGCGCTGCCTCACCCGGGACGATACACCCGTGCCCCATAACATCCTAGTCCCGACCTGACCGACTCGTCGTCTACGTCAAGGAGCCAGCGGTACCACGGAGGCAGGGCGTTGCAAAAGGAGCGCGCCGCAGGAGCAGCGAGATCTCCATAGTTTTCTAGGGGAATTATTTCTTGTATTAGGAATAGCATAATAAACGACTATCTCCAGAACCTGTTGCTTTTCCTTGGTCGGGCAATCACACAAATCATAAATTTGGTGGGACGAACACACAAAACTCTCTGAGCTAGCCGCTGCAATCAGTAGCGAGCGAAACAAAGGAAATCAGTTCGTTACATCTGGCGCCCAACCGTGATTGTCCGGGCAAAAGGAAAACAGAGCAAGATGGGGAAGTCGTGGCTGTACAGCTTAAAGAAGGATGATTTTCCCGGCATAGCGAGAGCACTCGGGATAAAGCTGGAAGGGTTTGGTCGAGGAAATGCGGAAGACATTGTCCGAATTCATCGACCAGACCGCAGATGAGCCAGAAACAGTCGCTATCATAGAAGCGCTGGAAAAGGAGTATGGAAAGAGACCGGCCGTAGAGGTGAAAGTCACAGGCGTAGAAGGCCTGGTGAGGAGCCTCGACTTCGCTAGCATGGCGGAGGCCAGCGGAAGCAGATCAGAAAGGCAAGAGATCGGACAGGAACGCCGAGACAGCAGCCGAGAAAGAAGGGAGCGGCGGGAAACCAGCCGGGACAGGCGGGAGACCGCAAGGGCAGCACCGCAGGACTACGCAAAGGTGGCGAAACAGGTGCGAGAGTGGAGTTTCCGTTACGACGGGAACGAGAAGCCGCTTGAGTTCCTGGAGCAGGTGGAATGGTCAGCAATGACATATGGACTCGACATCAACCAGATCCCAAGAGCGATGCCGGAACTACTAACGGGCAGAGCCCTGAAGTGGTTTATCGCCAACAACAAGTTCTGGGAGACATGGGTCGAGTTCATACAAAGCTTCCAGGAATTTTTCCTGCCTAGAGGGTTCATGACAAAGCTGGCGGACCAGGTCAGGCAGAGGAAGCAGCGACACGGCGAGAACTTTAAGGACTACATGGTGGACATGCAGACCCTGATGCGGCCCTTAGGAATGTCGCAGAAGGAGACGCTGGCAAGAATAAGGGAGAACAGCACGCCAGCCTTACGCATGTTCATACGCCCATATGAGTGCCGACACCTGGATGCCCTAATGACTCTGGCCGACGAGTTCGAAGAGCTGGACACCCAAAGGGAACGGTTCGATCTAGAGAGGAATAATAGGACCCGCCACCAGCGAGAATTCCAGAGGGGAGATCACAACGCGGTGTGCAGAAGGTGCCAGGATGACACCGCAGGCCCGCCGGGGAACATCGAATACAGAAGAGAACCGGTCCCGGTGCGGCACGGTTTTGTGCCAAACCCAGCACAAGCCTGCCACAGATGCGGTGGTCAGGGCCACTGGGCGCAGGAGTGCAGGAACCGGCCGGTCAATTTTTGCTGGACCTGCGGAAGAATCGGGCCAAGGACTGTGGAATGCTGCCACAGGTCGGGAAACGCCATGCGACCCCAGCCTCAGAGGGGCAACCAGGGTTCGCAAGACGCTGCCCCTCAAAATTAATGGGTAGTCTGAAGGCGGAAGAAAGGCAACTGTCCGCCACAGTGCTCATAGACGGAGTAGGGATAGAGGCCACGGTGGACACTGGAGCGACAGCCAGTTTTATCAGCGAGGAGTTGGCGGACAGGTTGCAGGCGGCAGGAGAGGTCTTACCTACGAGAAGAGAAGTTAGAATGGCAGATGGACGGTACGAAGATGTCACATCGATGATCGAGGTCGACATAGGACTCGGCGAGAGGACCGTTCGAATGCAACTGCTGATCCTACACAACATAATCGACGCACTGGTATTGGGTTGGGATTTCCTAACAAGAGTGGGAGCACGTGTGGAGTGCGCCGGACTGACCGTAACAATACCAGTGTGCTCAAAGGGACAAAGCAGGCCAAAGGAAAAGCTCTCGGTGGCAGTGGTGGAGAGGTCTGACTTCTCAGAGGAGGACGTGGACGAATTCTTGAGGTCGGAGTTGGCTAGTTTAGAAAACGTTCAAGGGACGTCAACCGTGGCAGAGCACCGGATAACAATGAAGGACGAGCAACCGGTCAAGCAGCGGTACTACCCAAAAAACCCTAAGATGCAAGTGAAGATCAACGCCAAGGTCGACGAGCTACTGGAAAAAGGATGTATCGAGCCGTCTAGAAGTATGTATCGAGCTCACCAATAGTGATGGTGAGAAAGAAGACAGGGCAATGGAGACTGTGCGTGGACTTCCGGCAGATAAACGCAAGGTCCGTGAAGGATGCGTATCCGATGCCGATGATAAATTACATCCTGGACCAGCTAAAAGAGGCGAAGTACATAAGCAGTCTAGACCTGAAGGATGGATACTGGCAAATTCCGTTGGAAAAGGGGAGCCGGCAGTATACGGCGTTTACGGTGCCGGGAAAGGGACTGTTCCAATGGAAGGTGATGCCATTCGGACTGCACTCAGCGTCGGCAACGTTTCAACGGGCATTGGACCAAGTAATAGGGCCCGAAATGATGCCGCACGCGTTCGCATATCAGGACGACATCATAGTCATCGGACGGACGTTGCAGGAACACATGCGCAACTTGAAGGAGGTGTTCAAGAGGCTACGAGCGGCGAACCTGAAAGTGAATGCGGAGAAGTGCAAATTCTTTAGGAAGGAACTACAATACTTGGGTCACCGCGTGACGAATCAAGGTATTGGAACGGACCCTGAGAAGGTAGCGGCAATAGCGCAACTGAGGCCGCCAGGAAACGTGAAGGAGTTGAGGCAATACTTAGGAGTCGCATCGTGGTACAGACGCTTCGTGCCCGATTTTGCGACGCTGGTGCAGCCTTTGAATGCACTCCTAAAGAAGCAGGCAAAATGGAAATGGGAAGACGCCCACCAAGCCGCCTTCGAGGCCGTCAAGGCCAGACTGGTTGCCGATCCGATTCTGGCGTGCCCCGATTTCACGAAAACGTTTGTGTTGCAGACGGATGCCAGCGACTATGGGCTTGGCGCGATCCTTACACAGCATTCCGAGCGAGGCGAGCGGGTAATCTCCTACTCCAGTAGAACGCTAAACACAGCGGAGAGGAACTACTCGGCAACGGAAAAGGAATGTTTAGCAATAGTATGGGCGGTCAGGAAGTTGAGACCGTACCTGGAGGGTTATCGCTTCAAGGTCATCACGGACCATATGGCTCTGAAATGGCTGAATAACATCGAGAGTCCGTCCGGCAGGATTGCGAGGTGGGCGCTGGAGCTGCAACAGTACGATTTCGAAGTCTCGTACAGGAAGGGCCAGCTGAACATCGTCGCCGACGCGCTTTCGAGACAACCACTGCAGGAGACGAGCCGGAGAGTGAGCGTGGAGGACGACGGACAACCGAGAGAGCAGCAGGGATGTAAGTGGCTGGAGGAGATGCGGAGAAAAGTAGAGCAGCAGCCAGAAAAGTTTCCGGACTACCTCGAGGAAGATGGAAAGCTATACCGGCACATACCGCATCGGGCGGGCAACGAGGAGGTGGCGTCATGGAAGATGTGTGTACCGATCGGGCAGAGACAGCGTGTCATGACCGAAAACCACGACATGCCAGCTGCAGGACACTTGGGAAGCCGCAAGACGATTGCCAGGATTGCAGCCCGGTATCATTGGCCGGGAATGCATCGGGACATAAGGAAGTATGTACGGAACTGCGAGAGCTGCATGAAGTACAAGTCCAGCCAGCTACAGGCGGCCGGGAAGATGTTAACACAGGTGCCGGAAGAACCTTGGGCAACCGTGTGCGCAGACTTCGTGGGCCCCCTGCCGCGATCGAAGCATGGGAATTCAATGCTGCTGGTCCTGGTGGATAGATTTTCAAAGTGGACCGAGATCGTCCCTATGAGAAGGGCGACAACTGAGACGCTGCGAAAGGCGGTTCGAGAGCGGATAGTGGCCAGATTCGGAGTGCCCAAAGTGATGATCACCGACAACGGCGTGCAGTTCACGAGTAGGGCGTTCAAGAGGTTTCTGGAGGAGCTGGGGGTTCGACACCAGCTCACGGCTCCATATACCCCGCAAGAGAACCCTACGGAAAGGGCCAACAGGACCGTCAAAACAATGATCGCGCAATTCACAGGTGCCGATCAGAGGACATGGGACGAGTACTGGCCGGAGCTGCAGCTAGCGGTCAACACAAGTGTGGCGGAGAGCACAGGGTACTCGCCGGCGTTCATAACGCAGGGAAGGGAGCCAAGGCTGCCCAACGCGTTGTTTGACGAGAAAACGACGGGGACCGGAAAGTGTATCCAGACGCCGGAAGAAAATGCGGAAAAATTAAAGGACATATTCGAACTGGTGCGGAGGAATATGGAGAAGGCGGCACAGGATCAGGCACGGCACTACAACCTCAGGAGACGGCCGTGGAGACCCAAGGTGCGGGACATCGTATGGGCCAAAGAGCACCACCTGTCAAAGGCAGCCGAAGGTTTCGCGGCAAAATTAGCCCCAAGGTTTGACGGGCCGTACACGATAAAGAAATTCACGTCACCAGTTATATGCGTCCTAGAACACAAGACGACGAAAAAACAAAAGACCGCTCACATCAGCGATCTGAAGCCGGGAAGCGCGGACGCCGACGGGCCAGGAGACGTCGAGGAATAGGAAAAAAGAGGAAAAATTAAGTTAAAAAAAAAATAGCAGAAAAAAAAGAGAGAAAAAAATTTAATTAAAAAAAAAAAAAAAAAAAAAAACAACAAAAAAAAAAAGGAAGAGGGAAAAAATTTTAATTTAAAAAAAAAAAAAAAAAAACAAAAAAAAAAAGAGGGAGAAAAAAAATTAGTTTAAAAAAAAAAAAAAAAAAAAAGGGGGGAAGGAAAATTTAAGTTTAAAAAAAAAAACAACAGAAAATAATTTAAAAAAAAGGGGGACAACAAAAAAAAAAAGGAAGAAAATTTTAGTTAAAAAAAAAAAAAAAAAAAAAAAAAAAAAACAACAACAAAAAAAAAATAATAAGGGAAATATATATAAAATAAATTTAAAAGTCGAATCGAGGGAAGGAAGGGGGAAGACGATACAAGGTATCGAGTCGAAGCAGAAGTCAGCAACACACACGCACACGCCCGTCAGAGCGCGAGAGCGGGACAGGGAGTGTACGCAGCCAAGCTCCGTTGTCAGTACAGGAATAACGGAACGGAGTAACGGAATAAGGAGCAGACACAGAGGGTACGCAGCCAAGCTCCGTTATCAGTACAGGAATAACGGAACGGAGTAACGGAATAAGGAGAAGACGCAGAAGGTACGCAGCCAAGCTCCGTTATAGTACAGGAATAACGGAACGGCTCAGAAACCTCCAGAACGCCCGGCTTATCAGTACAGGAATAACGGAACGGAGTAACGGAATAAGGAAAAGACGCAAAAACCGAGGTTTCGTCGTGGAGAGCGCGGCTGGAGCTGGTCTATTCAATTTTAGATCATCATGGCAGCGCACGTGTTTAACGCCCGGGAAGTTAGAGAGACCGGCGCCGGGGAACAGCCCGGAGCGATGGGGAGTAGGGATTCCGATTCCTACCTCCAGCTCCTGGCGTCACCCCTGGTGTCGCGATCTCCATCCCCGGGAAGTATGGAGGACCCGGAAGAGATCCCGGACGTAAACCTCGAGGACGACCAGCCGATGGCGGAGGAGGAGGGCGCGGCCGAGGTCATCACCCTCTCCTCGGAGAGCGAAGATGACGGAGGCGAGACGGTCACGCCGGAGGTGTCCTCGGACGAGGACGAGGCCGCGCGGAAGGCCAGGGCGCGGATGGCTTACCGGAGCGTCCGGCGGGCTACGCAGGGCCTGGGACGGATACGCCTCGGAATCACGCCGCCGACCGAGGACCCGGTGGAGACGAGACGGTTCATGGAGGCACGAGTCGCCACCCTGCGGCGTTTCCAGCAAATGGTAGACGCGCGGAGGGTCGCCGCCGCCGAGACCGCATGGCAGGAGCGGCTGGCTCGGCTGCAAGAGGAGGAGGAGGCGTTGTGGGCACCAACCACGGAGCAGCCGGAGCCCACGCAGCCGCCGTTGCCGTTGACGCCGCCGCCACGGCAGCCGCCGCCGCCGGCGCAGTCGCCGCCCCCGCCACCACCCCGGATGACGGCGGCGCAGTCACCGCCACCGCCACCACCCCGGATGACACCGGCGCAGTCGCCGCCCCCGCCACCACCCCGGATGACACCGGCGCAGTCGCCGCCCCGCCACCACCCCGGATGACGGCGGCGCTGTCACCGCCACCGCCACCACCCCGGATGACGGCGGCGCAGTCACCGCCACCGACACCACCACGGCCGCCGCGCACGCCGGCGACACCACCGCCGCAACCTCGCTCGCCGACGCCACCGCCCCAGCAGGGGGAATGGCCTCGGTATGACCGGCAACAGGCGTGGGAGATGCCCCAGGCCCACGTCGGCCAGGTGGTCCGCACGTTCGAGATGGGCGGGCGGCTGTGGCACCAACAGTCGGTGACGTGGACGTGGCCCGCATCGGTGGAGACCGAGGACGCGCCGGAAGCCCGGGTTTGGGAAGAGGCGGAAGCGATCGGCTGGAGAACGCCGGACCGGGAGTCCCGTGATCCGCGATTGCGCGCCCGAGGAGCAAGGGGAAGCAAGCCCGGAGAAGGAGGGCCCGAGGGAGGAGAGCCCGGGAGACGCAAACCCGGAAAAGGAGGAGTGGAGCTGGCCTGCGCCGGGTGAGGCGCCACCACCACCAAAGCTGCCGAGGCAGATGTCGTGCCCAGAGGCGCGGCAGCCGCCGCCCCGCCCATGCCCCGGCAGGCAGGCGTCGCTGGACGGGCAGAAGTGGAGAGAGGTGCCGACGGAGGACTGGCCGCCCCAGGTGGCCGAGGAGGCGGCTCGACAAGGAACCCGGAAGCGACGAGGGCACTGGGCCAAGTTGTTCGAGCTGGGCGGGCAGCGCTACCGCCTTAAGGTACGGAGGGGCGGGGAAGTTGGAGTGACGGTCGCCGAATAAAGACGCCAGACGGCAGTGAAAACCGTATGTCGGGGTTTTTACAACACCGGCATGATAACAACAAAAAGGAAAACAGAAGGAATTTTGGGGCGGGAGGGGAAGGCAGGAGAATTTGAATGTCAAACAGATGGAGCGGAATCGTCAGTGGCACCGGACGAAGGAACAGGAAAGCGGCCGATACGAAGGGACACCGGGGCGGAGGACCGCCGGGACCAACAGTTTTAAAAATTCACCGAAGGAAGGGGGAGATGTGAGGAGTTGTAAAACTCCCCACAAATCTCCTGTAGGGGAGCAGCCTAGCAACAGTCGTGACGAAGGGCGAAGCGGAAAGACCGAGAGTTAACGGTACCGCAGTGGACCTTGGACTCCGCTGGCCAAGGGCGAAGAGGTCGAACGGTAACGGTGCGGGCACAAAGAGGACGCACCGTGAACTAACGGTACCACTGTGGACCTTGGACCCCAGCGAGTCAAGGGCAGGCCGGTTAAACGGTAACGGGGCGGGCACAAAGAGGACGCACCGTGAATCAACGGTACAACATGTGGACCTTGTACCCAAGCGGGCCGTGCGCAAAAAGGGAAATAGCGGGATCCCTGCGGCCTATAAAGGGTAGGCGCGAGCACGAATGCGGGACAGTGAAGGAGACCGGGAGATCGCGTGCGGAAGGTGGCGGAGTGTCGGAGTGTAAATCGAAGGTATCGGAAGTGCGAACACGCGGGCGAACGCGAAGCAAAGGAGCAGTGAGAACATCAGGCGGCAAGAAGCCCGAAGGAACAGAAGGACGAATCGCCACAAGCGAGTGGAGGTTCTGGGAGCGAAGGACAAGGAGCCGACGTGCCATAGGGATCGTTGGAGTCAGTGGTCAGCACAGGTGGTTCCAGGACGAGCGTTGCCTCACCCGGAACGATACACCCGTGCCCCATAACATCCTAGATCCGTTCTGGCAACGGAGGGACCTTCGGAAGATAAGGCAAAGAACGCGACGTGTCCGCAAGGGTTAGTGGAGTCAGTGGGCGGTACAGGTGGTTCCAGGACGAGCGTTGCCTCACCCGGGACGATACACCCTAACCCCATAACATCCTAAACCCAGCGGGGGTTCTGCCAGAGGAGGCGACTGCGACGTAGCGAGTTCGAGGCGGACAGTGGAGTCAGTGGTCGGTACGGGTGGTTCCAGGACGAGCGCTGCCTCACCCGGGACGATACACCCGTGCCCCATAACATCCTAGTCCCGACCTGACCGACTCGTCGTCTACGTCAAGGAGCCAGCGGTACCACGGAGGCAGGGCGTTGCAAAAGGAGCGCGCCGCAGGAGCAGCGAGATCTCCATAGTTTTCTAGGGGAATTATTTCTTGTATTAGGAATAGCATAATAAACGACTATCTCCAGAACCTGTTGCTTTTCCTTGGTCGGGCAATCACACAAATCATAAATTTGGTGGGACGAACACACAAAACTCTCTGAGCTAGCCGCTGCAATCAGTAGCGAGCGAAACAAAGGAAATCAGTTCGTTACAGGTCATTTGGGAGGGTCTGTATTTCCCTAAGTATCATCGCTTCGGTTCTCTTGCTGGTGTAGAGTCGTTTGAGATTAGTCTTGATGTCGTCCCAGTTCAATCGAGTGTCGCAAAGGGTCAAGGCATCGTCTGCTTTTCCTACGATTTTGTTGCGGACGGCCCTTAGAAGTAGTTGTCCATAAGGGTCTTGTCTACTGATCTAATGAGGAACAGCAGATCCTCAGCGCTAGTTATGAACTTGTCGAGATTGCTAGGATGACCTTCAAAAGTGGGGAGTTGTTCGATAAAAGCCAAAATGTCGGTTGGGTTAAGGTTGGTGTTAATAACTGTGGAAGTAGCGGAAGTAGTCGGACTTAAAGGGGCTGATGCGTTTCCCGAGTCCATGTTGTTGCTGTTGGTGGATTGTTCTACTTGTTCCCTAATTTGAGGAAGGCTGCCTCCACTTCTAAGTCCAAGTCTTCTTTTACTTTGGGTATTAAACGGAATTCTCTTTGGCATGTAGGTGTTTTTGATTTGTGTAGTCTGTGTGTTGTACTTAAAAATATGGTATATGTGTTATTGTGCTTATATACTTTTGTATACGTGTACCTATATGTTGTGTATATGTTTAGTGTAATAATGTTTTAGCTTAAATAATAAGGTGTAATTAAGTAATTGTAATCTTATATATAGATAATCTTAAAATGTAGTGTGTATTTATAATATGAATCCGTTTGTTTCTTTCTAAGTAAGTGTTGGCTCCAATGTTTGACTGTAATATATTATGTACATTAGTAAGTATAAAAAATTTATATTCAGTTTGTATAAGTAAATGAACACATGGCAGTAACACAATCCGAAGTAGTAAGTTGAGTGTATTTGTAATTTGACAAATGTTTCTCAATTGGGAACATTCGCGAACAAGTATATGGCTTTTAAGGAAAGGTTCAACCTGACACACATAGTGATTTTATTACTGATTTATTGTTTAATTTCTTTCAATGTTGTGGTCCCGGTGCCTTTTCAGCGATTGATGTACACATATTCGGCCACAACATTGAACTAGATTTATTTGTTTTGCTTATTTATGTATGGTCCCGGTGTCTCATCAGCGATTGATGTACACATATTTGGCCATAGCACTGAATGATGTTAACTTTTTATGTATGTCATAAGTGATCCCGGTGCCCTTTCAGCGATTGATGTGCACATATTCGGTCACTTTGAATGTAAAGACATTTTTTTTATGTGTGATCCCGGTGCCCTTTCAGCGATTGATGTGCACATATTCGGTCACAATAGTTTGTAATTATACTGTATGTCACTGTTGAACTTGTTTGTGTGAAGTTTTTTCCTTTTCTTCTCTTTTTTTGAGAACCATATATTTACACTTGGCTCCTCAAACTTGTGTTTTTTTTTTTCTGCCACTTGTTCACTTACTTACCCGTTTACAGAAGTGGAACGAAGAACGTGAAAGGCGTTGTTAATCCTTTTAGTTCTAGTCCGGCTGCGCCAGTTACGGGTGCCTCCGTTGGATCGGGGGTCCTCCTTTCTCTACTCTTAGTTAGTTGCTGCCCAGGCTGATGTGATGGGAGTCAATAATGACTTTATTGTGTACTTATGATATATGTAGGTTATATATATTTGCCACTTTAAATAAATCAACTGCTCGGTTTGGTGTCAAGATCAAGAATGATGAAAGCTTTATTCTTAATGTATACGCACGGGCAAGCAGCAGTGCTTTTTGATCCCGTTAGTTCTAGATAGCGAGTCTAGACGAGGACGTCGCGATTACGCAGTGTGTATGTGTGTGTGTAGGTTCATGTTAATTTCAACGTCGAGAGCGTCGCCACCACGCAGTATGTGTGAATATGTGTGTGTGTGTGTGTTCATGCCGATTTCATCATCGGGTGCAACAGAGTTTCAGGTAGCGGGGGACGAGGCTATGCTGGCATGGTAGCTCGTGATCAATATATATATATACAGCGTTGGCACTTTGCTGATGTCGCCTACCGGGCGGGCTTCATAAGCGGAGGTGGTTGTTGAGGGGGGTTAATGCTGGGCATGGTAACTAGCGCAACGAAAACACGGCCGTCGTTAATCCATTCATGAGCGTCACTAATTAGATAACGAGGCATTTAGCTATTTTTTTTTTTTTTGATCGCGGAGGTATGGAAATCTATCGAAAGATACTAGGTCTGTCAACACTTCAGTTTCCTAGCATGCACGATTCATTGCTGAACCGAAGTTCCGCAACGCCTACGTACTAAAACCATCCTCATAGCCATTTATATATTACCATTATTTGCGATGTTTATGCCTTTATTGATGTTATGCCAAGACAGCAAGCAAATGTTTTGAACCAAACGTTTTAGCTAAGTCCAATCTCGGGAAAACCCGCTCAGGTACATGAACTGTTTAAAACAACCGAGACTGCCTCTCATAACCTGGACGCTAATGATATGACTATCATATTTGCTGAGGAGACCCTTCGCTATCAATCTTTTAACGGATTGACCACTCCAGATCCCCCTCCAGTTCAGGGTGGCAGAATGGAATTCAATGTCACCTGCGGCTTCGAATCTGCGACGCAATTCAGTTCGTATGTCCGGTCTGTCGTATCTATTGATTTTGCGCTGGTGCGCATCATCCATAGAGTGTCCGTCTGTCACAATTTGTATGTCGATCACATCAATGTGATTTTGTCGTAGTGCCACCAGGTCCGGTTTATTAAGGCCGGATTCGCACTGCAGACTTGGTTTAACAATGACCGCGCAGCCTCTCTCCTCAAGTCCCCGCTTGATTCGATTTACTACTCAGTTGTGTCTAGCTACGCGCCTCCCATGCGATCGGTAACATTTTGCATTATATGGTTGTTGTTTCGGGAGCGTCACATCCTGCACGACACTGTCGTTCCAATTCGTGCTTCCCCTTGTAGTACGAGACTTCGTGGGTAGGGCATTTATCCGCAGACGAATACCGTCTATATATTCCTTTCCTGTTAGTAAACGCGTGGGTTGATTTACCCACCCGTGTTGCGGTCCCCAATGGCCCGCTTCACGGAGTCCGCTGCCATCAACTGAGAGGTACAATTTGTTCGCCCAATATTTTCTATTGCCGGACGCGATAACAATTCATTTTGTTCTGCAAATAATCTATCTCGGGCCCGTTGTTTTTCGGCTTCGAGGAAAGAGCTGGCTACCTCGTTTGCGTGAGGTGAGGCCATTTAATGTTACTCAATCGTCTTAGCCTTAACATTGGAGCTACCCATCTAAGTGATGGAATTCCGAGACCTCCACTTTTTGGGGGTGCGTGAATGAATGCTATCGGCACATCCAGCGGAAGATTTAGCCATCTTCGCACATAGTATCGTATTAGTTTGTCAGTTTTTCGTAGGACGCCTATCGCCACACTCCCAAGGGCTAACTTGTGATAGAGCTTTGGGATAAGGACAGTCCTTAGGGCGAACATCCTCTGTTGTGGTTTGAGGGGGCCTTTGTCAATCTTTGTAGCTTTGGACCAATGTCCTCGGCCGGATTGCATCGAACCCTCCCAGTTGCAGTGAAGTTGATGCCTAAGTACTTCCACTCGTCCGTTCGCTTCAATGATGGAATCTCTCTTGAGCCTACGTAAAAGCTCTGTGCCTCTAGCACGGTACACTTCTGTTTCGGCTGGCCCTTAATGCCAACGGTAAAACATTTGTCGGCATTAAGTTTGAGGCCGACGAGAGATAGAAAATCCAACGTTCTGTCCAACAATACTTGAAGTCCCATTCGAGTTTCAGCAAATAGTACCAAATCATCTGCAAACGCGGCCGCGTTAGTAATGGCATTTCCGTCTCTGGCACCAATTTCGCTGGGTAGGTTTCTAAGTAACCTGTCCATTACCAAGTTAAATAGAATAGGAGACAAAGGGTCACCCTGCTTCACTCCTCTAGCAGGGACGAATTCCTCTGAACTCCAACCGTCCCCATTGAGACTGGTACCGCCACCCTCGTACGTATTCTGTACGTAGTCAACGAAGCCCTTTGGCGCACCATAAGCACGTAAGGTGTCATATATAGATGCATGCGATAGAGAATCGAATGCCTTGCTTACATCTAAATTTGCGATGTAGCAAGATCTAAAGTGCTTATGGCTATGCCTCAAGACTAAGTCAACTATCGTCGCATTATCGGCACATCCGTCGGTAGGTAAGAAGCCCCGCTGGCGCGGGTCCCAATTGATTGATGAGTTCAACCGGGTTGCCAATATTGCATTTAGCTGTCTTACCAGGACTGAAGGCACCGATATTGGACGAAAGTCTTGCGGTCGCTTCGCCGTCACCGTCTTCGGGATGAAGACAGTTCTGGCCAGTCGGATAGAGTGTGGTAGATTGCCGCACCATAGAATTAGGTTCATTATTCGTAGCATAATACCTGACGGCACCTCCCTGGCTGTTTTTGGAGTTATCCCGTCAGGCCCCGGAGATGAAGATAATGAGATTCTTGATGCCCTAAGGTCATGCTCCGTAATAGCAGACCAAACCCTCTCAAGCGAGTGATCCATTTGTATCACTTCTCCACTGCAAGAGCTTGGGCTAGGCTGAGTCATTACTTCTCTCCAGTAGGGAACCATTACTTCTTGGCTTGGCATTACCGACTCATCAGTTCCATTTAGCAAGGACTTAATGCATTTTCCTTTATGCTTATCCCAGTTACGCTGGGTGACAGCATACTGCTGCCTTCTGCTTTCTCTCCTATTCCGAGGTCTCCGAGGAGGTCTCGTCAGCGTGTGTCGTACACCCTGTGCCGGAAAAATTCCTAGGAGATATAGCGATAAGCATTGGAGAGTGGTTTCCTTTCCCTCGAGCTCTGCCCTGTCAATGATCGTTTGTAGGTCTTGGGCTCTCCATTTGGAATGGCATTCTACGGGGCTATACCCACGCAGTGTCCGCAAAATTTCCCTGTTCGACTGTTCGAAGGGAGTGATTGGAGTTGTTTCTGATGTTGTTACTTGGTGGTTTTGCTCACTTCTACTAGGGCGGCGCCTTATGGTTAGATTAGCAACTTCCGGGACGCGAGCTGATTGCCCTCTTATCTGCTCTATTTTCTCCTTATAATCGCCCCTCTGTCTTAGCTTTTTGATGGCTTCGACGCTGCGGTTTGCAAAATACACCGCTAGTTGCTTGTTTATGTGTTTATGTCCATTTGCTGTGAGCTCAACCTCCTTTCTCGCCATCATCCACTTCTCTTCCTCACTCCACCTTGCCTTTATCTCGACACGTCGACGTTCTTCATCAAGTTCGTCTGGGTGCCGAGATCGCATGTGAACACCGAGTCCTCTCTTGCTGTTAAAGGACCGGCCACATACTGTGCAGGGAACCCTAGATAGAGTAGCCGCTGCGTTTGGTTCATATTGGTCCTCCGGAAGATGTCCACGGAGGGTCGGGTCGTCATCAGATTGTGTAAATTCATCCGAGGCTCGTTATTTCTATTTGTAGTTCCAATATGAATAAATTTCCTCTGGGGAACCAACCCATCGGAAAAGTTTTGCCGCTCAAATTAGCTGCTAAACAAGTTTAGCATTACCGGGGACCACCACGAGGAGGTTTTGAGTCGACTTGAGTAAAGGAGAGACTTGTGAGTTACAGAGTAAAATTCCCCTTCCGCACACCATATGATATGACTTACGAATTACAGAAAAATACTCCCCCTCTGCTCGCAATTACCCCAGATCCCCATTTCTTCACTTTGACATTCAGAGCACTGGGCAGAAATCACATTGTGTCAACACCCGCTAGGGCCATCACAATGCTTTGTTTTAATTAGACAGTCGGATTCCCCAAGTCCGTGCCAGTTCTAAATTGATGTTAATTGATAATCGTTATAATTGATAAGAACTAATTGGTTTAACCCAAATAGTATTCTTAAAAATTTAGCAAGAAAGTTCCACAATTGGCTACGGTAACTAAACTATCCGGGGAACAAGTAACTAACATAAATGCTAGAAACTCTATTACCCAGAACGAGCACATAAACCATGTTATTGTTTCCCAATCAAGCCCGACTATCTCAATCTTCAGAGCCAATCCTTATCCCGAAGTTACGGATCTAATTTGCCGACTTCCCTTACCTACATTATCCTATCGACTAGAGACTCTTCACCTTGGAGACCAGCTGCGGATATTGGTACGGCCTGTTGAGAAGTTGCGTGTCCCCACCATAAATTTCAAGGTCCGAGAGAAAATATCGACACAACAGTATATGTCATGCTCTTCTAGCCCATCTACCATATCTCTCTGCGAAAGACTTCCATGGTAGTACGGCTATAAAACAGAAAAAAAAACTCTTCCGATACTCTCGACGGCTTCTTTATGGTCGTTCCTGTTGCCAGGATGAGCACGAGGCCCATATTTAATAACAAACGGATACTCAACAGGTTACGGAATTGGAACCGTATTCCCTTTCGTTCAAAATTATTCAAGTGTATTATATTCGCTTGTTTATATAGTTAGGCATTTTTGTTTTACTTGAAAATTTTCGGCTTTCGCCTTGAACTTAGGACCGACTAACTCGTGATCAACCACTGTTCACACGAAACCCTTCTCCACTTCAGTCCTCCAAGGTCTCATTCGATTATTTGCTACTACCACCAAGATCTGTACCAATGGCAGCTCCATGCAGGCTTACGCCAAACACTTCTACGCATACCATTGTACCTTCCTACTCACTAAAGTTTCAAAATTTATATCACAAGTAATATAAATCATCTACTTTAGCGGTAATGTATAGGTATACAACTTAAGCGCCATCCATTTTAAGGGCTAGTTGCTTCGGCAGGTGAGTTGTTACACACTCCTTAGCGGATTTCGACTTCCATGATCACCGTCCTGCTGTTTTAAGCAACCAACGCCTTTCATGGTATCTGCATGAGTTGTTAATTTGGGCACCGTAACATTACGTTTGTTTCATCCTACAGCGCCAGTTCTGCTTACCAAAAAGTGGCCCACTGGCACATTATATCATAACCTTGAACTTCATATCAAGAAAGTTAAGGTTCTTACCCATTTAAAGTTTGAGAATAGTGTTGTAGTTTATAATTTATATTTTCCTTTTTTATAAATAAATAAATAGTCAAGTTTGTGTTTGAGTTTTATGTTTTATATTTTAAGTTATTTTCAACTGCAACACCAGCACCACGACCTACTCACAGCAAGAGAGAAGAGATAAAAAGGTGTGGCCATGTCAAATATAAAGTAGTGTTGTTTAACGTTATTTTTGTAGGTTGAATAGTATATTCCAATAGTATATATATAGTATATATTGAATAGTATATTCCAACACGCCC